>NC_137465.1:209706878-209836270 GCF_964235325.1 Thermobia domestica
CACCCCCCTCAGAAAATCCTGGATCCGGTCTTGCATATATATATGTAGATAGATAGATAGATAGATATAAAAAATCCCATACATATTGGCAATTTCAATGAAAATTCCCATTATTCCTTTCCAAAAATTAATGTAAAAAAATCGAGGAAATGAGATTTTTCCTAAGGGGTTAAGATCACTGGTTGAAAGTAATTACGCTCTTAGTGGCGGCCCATTTTAAAAACACTTATTTTGGTGATCGCGCACATGGTGACAATTTTGGTGATTTTACGGAAGAATACTGCGAGAGCTTCCATCAGTGGGACGTAGAAAGGAGACAACGCAAGAGAATACCGAAGAAAATTCAACAAGAAAAATTTCAAAGGGAGCCCAGTGGTGAATGTTAGACATGTTTGCTTTGAAATGTAGGCTAAGGGAGACAGACGACTAAGTCAACTGTATGATGATGGAAGAATTGGTGGAAAGGGAATGTAGGAGAAAAAACTGGAGTATCCCGAGAAAACCCACGAACACGATGCTATCCACCACTAACTTACTAGGCCGTGGATCGAACCAGGATCCACACGCACCGGAGGTAAGCACTCTACCACTGAGCCACCGTGCCTGCCAAAAGTACTTGGGAATGAAATCTGGTTCAGAATGGCAAACACTAGAAACCTGGGTCAAGCCAATCAAAAAAATTGCTGACCTGATAAGAATATTACTGTTTCGAACACTACACTATTCCTCCCTGTTGGCCCAATAGCCCAGCGCGCCCGGTTGGTTCTCAGGTTCCGATTCCCAATGATAGAGCCTTGAAATCTGAACGAATTACGGTGGTTTCGGATTCCAGCTTAAACTATAGGTCCATGTTTCATATAGCATCGCTGCTGAAAAGGGACACTAAATTTCAACAAATCAAGTAAAACAATATTATATTACAATGATTCTTTAATTCAATGGCGGATTCAGTGGTAGCGATCGGAGCGATTGCCTCCCAGAAGAGGAAAGTTTTTTTTTTTATTTTATATATAAATAAAATCCATCCCAGCGTTTGGAGCTCTTAAAAGCATGGGCGTTTCTGGCGGGGGGACGAGGGGGATGGGTTTGAAGTATATTTTGAAGTACAAAATATTCCATATTTTATTCTAATTTAATTTATTTACTAACGACCGTATTTGGAATATAATATTCAGGCTGTGAAACGATTATAACAGAGTTCGGAGTTCTCAGGGGGTCCGTGAAAGTAACAAATGGAATCAAAGATAATACATAGCTTGGATTAGGTAGTACCATTTAAATAGCTTCTTTTATGTCCCCCCCAAAATTTACATGCCAGAGACGCCAGTTCTTAAAAGTAGCTCTAAGTAGCAGTATTACAACCCATCGCCCCCCCCCCCCAGAAGTCCATTCTGGATCCGCCCCTGGTTTAATTATTCATTGTAATATTTAAATAATATATTCATCTATCTTAACACATAATAAAACGTTCATTAATATATTGATGTTACAGAAAGCAACTAAATTAACAGTTTTTTTAAGTAAATTAACCATTGCACACCATTAACCAAAAATATATTTTTATGAAGTTTTATATTTCTTTATTTTATTTTATTATGTTCTTTTTAGTGTTATAAATTACCAGAAGCTATTCACCTTATGTTCTGATTTTCCTCCTTCAACTGTTGTGTCTGACAAATTAAATAAAATTAGTTATAAATACTACATTATATAATTTATATTTTCCCATCTACAAATAACAGGACGAAAAACATTCAACAAAGTCACAAAAATTTTGATATCTGCTCAGGTTGCTTCTGTTTGTCATTTACTGCTTACAGGAAGTGACCGTAGAAATTGTATGAAAATAAAAAGCCATTTCCGGTTGTCATAGGGTGTTGCGTATTTTGAAAGCGAGTTCGTATATACATTTATTTTTTATTTTTTTTTTAACGCGTCTGCACGAAACGTTTTAGATGGCCCAGGGAAAGGGAGTTAGTTGTTCCCACAGATAATAAATACAAGAAATAAAACAACGGATTGTTTTTTTTCTTTTTTTAAAAAAAATGTCTCTGTATAACAAAAGCAATGTGAAAAATGTGTATGCCCTCTTTCGCTTTTTTAACATTCGGACTGCACTAAACTCTTAATAGAAGATGCCCGGATGAGAGGTCAAATGGAGGTCATTTGATCTTATGAATCACTTAATATTTACGTTTTTAACGTTATACTTATATTCATTATTGGTAGACCCGATTTGACTAAGTAATCATTATTGCTCTCGTCCACAGTATTTAAAATCCAGTTTTGATCCGCAGTGGTACGGTACTCGATGCCGTTCGCAAGGAAGGTTTTGTGGTTCAATCAGCCCTGAGCGAGACATTATCGAAAAATAAAGGTTTACAACATATATATATATATATATATATATATATATATATATATATATATATATATATATATATATATATATATATATATATATATATATATATATATATATATATATATATATCACCATTTTCTTTTTCTTTTTCTTTCTTTTCTTTTTTTCTTTTTTTTTTTTTTTACAATTTACATACATTTTGTGTAGCAAATTGGTATACAAATTTCAATTTGTATCGCATTTTAAAGAAGTCCAATAAATTCGAAATCACTTCACAATTCCATTCATTATGAATGGAATGGAATTATGAAGTACTTTCGTATTTATTGGATTTCTTTTATGAATTTACTATTATTATTATTATTATTATTATTATTATTATTATTATTATTATTATTATTATTATTATTATTATTATTATTATTATTATTTGATCGGTATGTTTTTGACTTGTTCGTGGCGTCTCCCGAGGAGAAATTTTGCAAAGCAAATACTGTATATTGGTTTTTTGAACTCTTGAACCACCGGACGGAAATTGTATCTTTTATCGTTTGTTTTCAGAGAATACGAATCCGTCGTTCATTCACACGAATTCAAAATGGATGACTCAAGGATCAGGGCGCGCAAAGGATTAACCGCGGTGGAAATGGAGAATTTACTACTTCTAATTATAATCGTGGTAATACTACACAAGTAATTGGTAGATAATTACTTCTCAAAATTCAAGTGTAAAGTGAAGTTAGAATAAACCCTATTTGATTTCTTTTCTTGTATTTAATTTTTTTTTCTCTTAAAAGTAAGTAGTGGTTAGAGGGGAGAGGGATTGGAGACTCAGTCAACTGTTGTTTACTGCCGCTGTAGCGCGTGACAAACTCTGGAAGAACCAGAAACGAAGGAGACTGCATTGCTGGAGACAAAATTGCAATAACATTCACGACAAACGAATACTTGATAACAATTATTTGGAGTGGAAGGAACTCATTACGAAATAAAAGCCTAAAACAAGAATACATTTAAGATTCATGGGCTTAACAAAGGAAAAAATGAAAATCATGCGGCGAGTCGCTTATGAAGGAAGTCATCGTCTCATTCATGGTTCTTCTTTTAAGTATATGAAGAGGAAGTTTAAAAACGCATTTGCATTTTTTTCACAATTGTTAAAATGAGGTGAGAACAAAAGGATATAATCAAATACTGGGCATCACAGTCTTTTAGTAGGTAGTCTGTAGAATTCTAGCAGAATAAACTTCGTTTACAGAGAAAAAATAAGATTTATAAAAAATATTTGAAAGATAAATAATCTTCACCGAACTTAAAAAGTTCGTTATTGAACTCTCTCTCTCTCTCTCTCTCTCTCTCTCTCTCTTTCTCTCTGTGTGTGTGTGTGTGTGTGTTTGTGTCTGTTATTTACAAAGACCTCCATTCTATAGAGCATTAAAACCTATCTTAAACAAGTGATGGAATTTTTCGCGTCACTCTTACCGTTCCCAAGATATTGGCCAGAAAGTTCCGATTTCGAGAGATTTAAGGAGACATATCTTGGGAATCGTAAGTTATACAGAGCTCATATTGGTGTTGATCAATACCTGAAAGGATGGTGAACATTTTGGTACTAAATAGTAATCGGTGGCCACCGTTCTCCAGGTATTAGCCAAAAATTTCCAATTTCGGGAGAATTTGAGAAGCCATATCTCGGGAACCGTAAGTCATAGAGAGATTATATTTTGCGAATTTTTCAATTTTGATCCCTTTATTTTGAGCATGTGTCTTGTCTTCGTAAAACATGTTCTAGAACGTTTTAACAGAACTCAAGGAAATTATAAATGGATAGATATATTTCAAGAATTGTTTAATGAGCATAATAATAATAAAAAAAGTGCATAGAACAATTGGTATAAAGCCTGTAGAAGTTAATAGGAAAAATTAATTCTTTTTAAGTTCGTTCTGGCAATGCTTTTAGAGAATTCTCAACTTTTTTTTTTCTGGTTTCAAAATACTTGCTGATGGAAGCTCGATTCACTGGAGTTACTTAAATGCTCACCCCGTTACCCCTTGTTGTCTCATTTCGTAGTTAAAAAAAAAAAAAAAAAAAAAAAAAAAACTCAAGATTTTCCGCGTCATAGTTTCAAAGATCTGGAGAACAATAAAAGAAAAAAAAATGAAAACTCATTGTCTGCCTTTCGAAGTCGTATTTCAAAAATTTCCGTCTTGTTTTGAGCCTGTAGTTATCTGTTTTGTCTCCTGGTACACTAAAGACTTTGTATGCACCACTGATAACCGCTAAACAATTCCCAAGTTGAAGATTGTTTAAAGGAAGTTTGGAGAGGGACTGCTGTCGAAATTAGGGGATACAAGGCATGGAAGCAAGGAACAGTGGGTTCTACAATTGGTCAATATATATATATATATATATATATATATATATATATGTGTGTGTGTGTGTGTGTGTGTTATACACTCCAACCACCATATACTGTATAATAAAATATCAACATCGATTACTGCACAATTATATCCGTGAACCCCAGCCAAATTAGTTTGTTGTGAATAACACCGTGTCCGTAAATTTTCTCGGGGTATTCCCATTCCTTCCATATTTTCATTCCACCATCATTTACTTCCCTTAATCATCCATCTTCCTTAGCCCAAATGATCTAATTGTGGGACGTTAAAATGAAAGATTTCATTTGATTTATTTTCTCCGTCAAACTTATAAAATCCTTTAAGATTTGTCTATAATAAATATTAATACATGACAATGGCAACATTACACTGTACTGTTTTACTAAAATTACGGTAAGTTACTGTCAAGCTGATTGTCATAGCATCTTTGTTTAGTCAACAGCAAAAGTAATTCTGCCGTGACTCCTGTAAACTCCATTAAGTTGGATTCAGTTACTCTGCCCTGGACAGATGCAACCCAACTTGCACCTGACATTTCAACAGCTGATACGTCTATGGAGTACTGAAAAAGACTTTTGCTGTGCAGTTAATATACGAAAAATTTCTCCATTTTAAAAATGACATGAAATCTTTCAGTTTAACGTCCCACGATTATGCCCTTTACGCTAAGAGGGACGATAATTAAAGTAAATGACTGATGATGGAAGAATTGGTAGTATGAGAAAGTGGGAGGACATGAGAGTACCCCGAGAAAATCCACGGATACGATGCTGTCCACCACAAATTTACTTGGCCGGATATCGAACTAAGGACCTCACGGACAAGAGGTAAGCGCTCTACCACTGAGCGACAGTGACTCCCTTCTCCATTTAAATATTAATCTCTATCGTTTGCAGCGTCTTGTCTAACGAGTTCCATATATCAATGACATTATAGCTCGTGTGTATAATGTATTATTTCATTACATATTACATGTGAGAAAAAAAGAAAAAAATACTGATCATACATGAGCTTAAAATGGTTGAAATTAGCTGAAAATATCAAATTTGGAACAATTGAAAGAAATGAGTTTGAAGATATTTGTCTTCACTCATTACTCCAATTCTCTTCATTCAAATATTTCCATCCTTCTCTATAGCAGAACACCTTGCATATCATACTGAGTGGAAATTGAAATTGAAGCACGTTAAAAGTTTCGGGCCTGTAGGGATTTGACTAATATTGGATTAAGTGTAATTGTAGCGGGCTTAACATTGGACTAAGAAAGAAGTTGGTCAAGTGCTATATATGGAGTATTGGACTTTATGGTTCAGGGACTGGGAACTTTAAGGAAGTTAGAAAAGAAATATTTAGAAAACTTAGAAATGTGGCGTTGGAAGAAGATGGAGAAGATAAAATAGACAGAGAAAGTAACAAACGAAGATGTTTTTAAAAAGGATAGGGGAGAAGAGAACGCTTCTAGTAACCATCCTTCCTAGAAATGAGAATTGTATTGGACACATCTTGCAAAGAAATTGTCTTCTTCATACCGCCATAGAAGGAAAGATGGAAGGAAAGCGAGGAATAGGAAGAAGAAGAAGAAAACTGATCGATGATTTGAAAAATAGAAGAAAATATTGGGTGGAAGCTAAAGATCGAGAAACGTGTAAGAAATATTTCCAGGCCCAAAATTAAAATCAAGAAAAAAAGAGAAAAACAACCCTCATTAGTCCCAGGACCTGTGAAAAGGCAGAATACTTATAATAATAATAATAATAATAATAATAATAATAATAATAATAATAATAATAATAATAATAATAATAATAATAATAATAATAATAATAATAAGTATTCGATCTCGGGGGCCTGGGTAGGAATCCAATGCTGCGAACACTTACCTGCGCAGACCACTTATCTGATATTGAAATAACTGTTATCTAGTGGGAAACCTTTCATGTAAAACAAGTTTACATACTATCGTAAGTCTCACATGAAAACACGACTATTAGTTGAGATACTCATCATTTCTTTCAACTCAGAAACTGGTCAAATAGACCTTTTTTTAAAAAAAAAATGAGAAAAATGTTCCGATTTGTTCCCTTAAGTAGAGGTTGAGGTTTTAGATTTTAATATTAGTCCCTCAACCTAGGAAGAAAATAAAGATTGCACATTTTGTAATTCCTTACTTGTACCAAAACGGGCAGGAATATTATTTAGATTTCGAGACATTTTAAAAGTAAAATATGTTTAACAAACGTATATCGTCAGTAAGTAGATTAACTTGTCAGCCTTACATGAAGGACTTGTAGCGTTCTGGTATCGTGTGAAATTGTGAAGCGGAATGCCCGGGTTCATGACTCGTCGTGTCAATTTTCTTCATCAAACTTTATTGTTTAGTTAATTGATATTGTTATTCTATTATTACTTTATTATTATCATTATTAATTATAATTTCAATCTCTAACATTTTACGGATTCAAGCTGTTTTTTCATTAGTTCTTGTGATGTAAAATTAAACGTTATACAAAAATCACGTTTATACGTTGCAAGAGTTGTAATTTTCAATTATTCGCCGCATACTTAGTCATGTCTCACTGTAAACAAAACTTCTCATGAAGCAGGAAAACACTGTACAGATAAAGTTAAAACAGTGGCGGTACTACAAGGGAAAGGGGTTACGCGTCCTCTACCGAAGGAAAATATAAGTCTTTTTGTTATATTTTGAGAGATAAAAAGTTTTTAAATACATTTTTCTTAATATATACAAACATTTTAAATAAATCATAGTTCTTAGTTAATATAGAAAGTAAAAAAATGTTATTGGATCTATATATATCTGTATATTTACCCTGTATTATCGTCATGTAACTTCTTGGCTGTAAAATAAGCTCGTAGTAATGTGCTGGTGTAGTTACCGCAAGAAGTGTAACTCAGAAACATCTATAAATAGAATTTTCAAACTTCGAGATTCTCAACCTTAGTGTGTGTGATTCCAATCCCAATCGCAATCCCAATCGCAACTGATTCCAATCTCTCTTTTTTGTGCTATTTGCAATCTTGGTTGCTTGATTTGGAGATTTTTGCTACATTCAATACCGAAGTGATATGAGACGTGGGTCAAGAGCTTCACGTGGGATTCTAACTCCATGAGCTTCCATCGGAGAATCGAACGTGGGTCTCCCACGCCGAAGGCAAATACCTAACCATCTTGCCATGATGGAGTTCAGTGTTCAATCTAAATAGAAATGCTTTCCAACTTGAAATGTGTTTTGCTTAATATGAAAGCATGATAGCATATCCGAAGTTGTAACATATTCCAAAGTTGTAGGTGCAAATGGATATAAATAATGAAGTTATGGTCAGTTGTGCAAGTTGTGGTAATGAAGTTACGAAATAATGAAGAAGTGATAATTAGGGAAATAAAAAAGAAAAAGTGATAGAACATTCACGTTTAGTCCGTGGGTCCCTGGTTCAATCCCAGCTCGCGCCAAGTAAGCTTCATGCTGGACAAACACCGTGTGTATGGATTTTCAGGGATTCTCCCGTTTCCTTCCATTTTCTTCATTCCACCATTCCTTTAAATTCCTCATAATCACTTTCTCCTTTAGCCTAGACGGCATAACCCTGAGAAGTAAAACTTAAAGATTTCATTTCATTGTCTTAAGGAGTAGTGGGGTTCAAGGATGTATTGCGAAAATAGATTATCTTGCAGGTTTTAATCCATACACTTTCATTGAAATGTGTGTCCTAAGGGGGAAAAGGAGTTCAAATATTTACATTAAATCTATTCTCCCTGTGTGGAGAACGGACATTTCAGCTAGTATTACATAAACAAATGTTTCATCACCAACCCCAACAATTGATGTAAATTTTCTTAAAATAAAAAGAAAGAAAAACCCAAACGCATAATTCACTAATACAAATAATTGTTCTTGGGAGATTTTTCTGATAAGAGCTTTAGCAGTTTTGTTTATTAACAAATATTGTATTAATAACTCCATAAGTAATGAATAAATCATGATTTAATTTCGAAACGTTAACTTATTTTTTCTCAATCTACTTGATCGTTTTAGATTCGAATTTGATTAGTCTTCTACCAACAGAATTTTGTACTGCTGTAGAATTCGATAACCAATCACACTTGAGCAAAAAAATTAGTTCGGGATTTTATTCCTTGATTTTTTTTTTAATGAATTCAGAAAACTGTTGCAATTCAGTCTTGATTCTCGTGTCTATAGTAATGAACAATGAATAAATAAATAATTAAAATAATAAATCGCATAGATATTACGTGTGAAATACGCTATTTACTTCTCCTGATGTCTATACAAAACTCTTTATTTCCCTGTACATTTAACAGCTAACTAACTAACTCTATGGCCTATGGCGTGTGGACTTTGTGGTGGACAAACACCGTGCTCGTGGGTTTTCTTGGGGTTCTCCAGTTTCCTCCCACTTTCATCATTCCATCATTTCACTCATTTCTCATTATCACCGTCTCCTTTAGCCTAACCGGCATAACCGTGGGACGTTAAACTTAAAGATTTCATTTCATTTCATTTCTATGGCCTATGGAACCCGGAGGTTCAATGCCGCGTTTACAAAAGCTCTCCATTAACTTCTGTCCGTAGCCAGCTGGATCCAATTTCTACTTTGTATTCCTATTTCTGCGAGATCCATATTAATATTGTCTTCTCATCTGCGCCTAGGTCTTCCTAATGGTCGTTTTCCGATTGGTCTTCCAGTCAAGACTTTGAAAGCGATTCTACTTTCTTCCATTCTAGCTACATGACCTGCCCACCTAAGCCTCCTAGACTTGACGACCCTAACAATGTTGGGTAAACAGTATAAATTATGTAATTCCTCGTTATGAAGTTTCCGCCATTCCCCATTCCCGTTCCTCTTGGGTCCGAATATTCGTCTCAGGATCTTGTTCTTAAATACTTTCGGTCTATGATCTTCCTTCAGAGTAAGCGACCATGTTTCGCAACCATACAGAACAATATCCGCTACATATATAAGCTACATAAGAAAATATTTATTTTTGAGTATTTATATATTCTGTCCCTCCTATTGTGAAAAAATATAAATTAGAAAAAAAATATAAACAGCCTATAAATATGAGTAAATCTTTGAAGATAATATTTTTAAAAGTATAATTAGCGCATTGCAGAAAAATCCATTTTTTAAAATAAAATGAGTAAGAGCAAAAGATAAATAATAATAAAAACTACACCTATAGAGATCAAGTTTAATTAAATATTTAGAAAACATTCAATAATGGTTGAGCTTTGTTTATAGAGTATTACTATTCCCAGTATTCCCAGTCTCAGGGTGCGTTTACCGGGATATGAAAAAATTGTAGAAAATGATCGATATTTTTTTTCCTTTCGTTGTTCAGTTAGTTTACATAGATAAATTATCTGACCCATGCAAAGAATGGGTATTTGAGCTACTTTTAAAATAAAAAAGACAAATACGACTCGAGATATAGACATTTTATGATAATAGGCCTAATTTCAATTCCCATCTATTTTCTTCCTTTCGAAGTAGGATCATAAAACGCTCAACTATGTGCTTTTTATTTTAATTGAAAAGTCCAAATATCATATTTTATGTCCTTAACCTGAAGAGATTCCCAGATATAGACATATTATAATAATCTCTCCCTTTGGAGTGTTTTGCCCAATAAACACCATATATCACTGACATTATAATTAATTGCGTGTGTAATGTATTTGCTTATTACGTACGGTAGTGCATACAAGAAGAAAGAAAACGTTAATCATACATGAATTAGAAACTCCAACCGGAAGTAGGTTCAAATCTTGCAAAATGGTGCGAGATATTGAAAAAATAATCGAAAAAATCTTCCCTTTATGGTACCCCTTGCATATTTTTATCAAGACATTTTTCACTTGTGTTTGTAAAGGAACATGTACACTCATGTCCAAAAAGATTGTCTCATATCTATAACTGTCTTCTTGTAAGAATATAATTTGATAATGATTTTGCACGGTACTTTTAATACTTTTACTATGTGTATAATCGGGAAATGTATATTTGTGGTAAATTTCATAGAAAAAGAATTATAAATACGAATATTAGATTGAGTAAAACAAAATGTTGCTAAATGGACAAGAAAGTTTTCTTTTCGCTTTATTGTTTCTATTTACTGCTCTTTAGACATGAAATTTGCCACATGCATGTCTTTGCCGATTATATAGGGTCTACATACTATCATTATAAAAAATACCGGGCGAATTCGTTATCGAATTCGTACAATAACACATTTATAGACATGCAACAATAATTTTGGACATAAGTGTACATATGTTGTGAGAAATAACAAGGAGATCCATGTTCATATATGAATGATGCGTTGTATAGAGAGGACAGGTTCAGCTAATTTCTTTTTAAAACAGAAATCCTGACTGATTGACTCATCACTGCCACGCCACACTCCTTAAGCTGGAAACTTCCAATTCATAACGTACGTAGGATTTATGATACAAAGTATCACTAAAGAAATTCGACGAAGAAAAGAGAAAAATGGGGCTGCAATTATTATATCTCCATTTTTCGAAATCCCTTAAGGTTACAGGCATGAAAGTTGGTATTTGATTAAAAATAAAATAAAATAAAATAATTGAAGATGTGTTTTAGCATTTTTAAAAATATACATTTGACCTAAAAGTTAAGTAACAATAGTTGGAAATTCGACGTGAAATGGGTTAAACGAGGATTGAAATATTATTATAATGAACGTTCATATCTCAGAATTCGTAAAATTACAGTCACAGTTACCCAAATAAAATCCTTCAGTTTTACGTTCTATGGTTATGTCATGCAAGCTAAAAGAGACGATGATGATGAGAATGAATGAAGTGATCGAATGAAGAAATTGCGAGGAAACGAGAGAAAAACCCCGAGATAATCCACGCACAAGGTGTTTGTCCACCATAAAGCTCACTTCGCACGAACTGGGGTCGAACCAGGTACCTCACACTCCAAAGGTGAATACTCTACCATTGGGCTATTCTCGATTCCGGATTCAGGCATCTGATTCTCGGTTCTGGGACCGGATACCCGATTCTCGGATCGGGAACCGGGTATTTTTGAAACCGGACAACCCAGATGCGAACTTTTCTGGTCATTCCTAGTGTGCAACACCATGACCAAGGGCTCCAGTTCAAGACCAAGACCAAAACAAGACCACCTAAATCTTTGTCTTTATCGGGATATGGACAAAATCTCGAGGCCGAAACATCGCCGCCCAAAATTTCGTGGGCCAAAATCTCGCCTGGTCAAAACCTAGCCGTCTAAAACCTTGTGGACCAAAATTTCGCTTGGCCAAAATTTTGCGGGATGAAACCCCTCCCCCTTCCCTAAGTTGCACCATCAAAGTGAAATGAAAAAAACATCCCAGGCCCTAACCTCATCTATGTGGTAAATTTGATCGAGATCAGTCTCCTGGTTCAAGACGCACTAAGTTTCATTTATTTTTTTTATATTTCTCCTTCCCTCACCCCTTCCTCGTATCGTCAAAGTGAAATAATATAAACCATCCCAGGGCCGAACCTCATTTATGTTGAAAATTTGATTGGGATCGGTTGAGTGGCTCAAGAAATATGTCACTAATATAATCATTTTCATTGTTAGTCCATACACAGATTTCCAAAGCATGCGTTAGAATTTCTTTCTCGTCATTATTTTAATGCAATTATGTGTTATTACTAGAGATGCAAGGGCTCGGAAAAAAACCGGCTTTTTTGGAAAAAAACTCGGTTTTTTCTGCTTCGCTTTTTTGCTTGGGAAATTTTGGGCTTTTTTCAAAATTCTGCTTTTAATTGATAAAGCAGACTTTGTTTTGCTTCTCTATAACACAAAAAGTCATTTAATTAGTGGTTGATGCCGATAATAATATAAAACCTCGAAAATAAACCATGAATTTCGAAAAGATATTTCAAACAATGTTTCTTCAACATATTTACGTTATGAATTCCAAAGGATTAACCAACGTATATAATAAGAATTTTTTAACCTTCTATATACAAAAGTAAGCAGGGTTGGCAAGAACCATGGTTGTTTTTGAAAATGTCAAAAGCCCGTTTTAGGGGGGGGAGTTTAAACCAGTTTTTTGGGGGGGGGTTAAACCAAGATTTTTAATTTAGATATTTTGTTTTATGTATTTATATTACATATTCACAGAAATAAGTTTGTTTTACCTTGGTGTTATTACGCAACAGCGGGATGGTTATTTGAATCGAAAAAAAACATCGATTCAAAAAAGCCGGCTTTTTTGCATCTCTAGTTATTACTAAATGTATACATATAGCAATATATAGAACATTCTACATCAAAGAAATCGTCGTGACGAGGTTTTATACTGATGACATTTCTTTCCAGGGGAGATTACGTCCCGCGTAGTTTAGACCAAGCGAGATTCTGTGTTGCGAGATCAGGATCATGAGGTTTTGACCAGGCGAGATTTTGGGATGCGAGGTTTTGGACGACGAGGTTTTGGCAAGGCGAGGTTTTGGCCCGGTGAGAGTTTGGCCCACGAGGTTTTGGCCAAGCGAGATGTTGGTCCGCGAGGTTTTGGGGACAAGGTTTTGGCTCGGCGAGATTTTGTCCGCGAGGTATTGGGAGGTGATATTTTGGCCAAGCGAGGTTTTGGCCCGGTGAGAGTTTGGCGCGCGAGGTTTTGGCCCGGTGAGAGTTTGGCCCGCGAGATTTTCCCCAAGCGAGATGTTGGGCCGCGAGGTTTTGCGGGCAAGGTTTTGGCCCGGCGAGATTTTGTCCGCGAGGTTTTGGGAGGTGATGTTTTGGCCAAGAGAGGTTTTGGTCCGCGAGGTTTTGTACCCAAAGCATCTTGATCTTGCATTTATCTAAGTAATCATCACTAGCAATGCATTGTTGATTTCCAGAAAAGAAAATAATACTATAATTCTCTTTCTTCTTCTCCAACAATCACAAATTCTCCTGGATTGGGGGGGGAGCTCAGTGGTACAGCGTTCACCTCCGGTGCTGTGGTCCCGGGTTCGATACCGGCTCGCGCCGTGTGGACTTTGTGGTGGAGAAACACCGTGCTCGTGGGTTTTCTCGGGGTTCTCCCGTTTCCTCCCACTTTCTTCATTCCACCATTTCACTCATCTCTCATCATCACCGTCTCCTTTAGCCTAACCGGCATAAAAGTGGGACGTAAAACTTAAAGATTTCATTTTTTTTTCTCCTGGGTTGGAAACGTATGAATTCAACTCCAGTGATCAAAGAGCAGTCTTTTGAAACCTTTGTATAGATAAATTAAAGAAGATAAGAATAACATATGTAGAAAGCCAGCTTAGAAATTTTTCCAGTTTGTTCTTTTAAAGAAATATTGGGCAAAAAAGAAATGAAGAAGCAAGCAAAAGCAGTAATAAGTCTCGAAAAATCATTCATGGATAGTATATTTATTAGGTGTGGACAATTCGTTGCCTTGTTAAAACTTTTCCAACAATCAAAAATCAATCACACGTAATACCAAACAGTGTTGCTAATTGATTTTTAGGAACGATGGATATTTGTTACGGTTTGTTAATCATATTCTCAACTGTGGAAAAAAAAAATATTTAATTATTTCTATTTGGAAGCGTGGTACTGCAACTAGAATTGCCAACTCTACTAGAATGAGCAAAAAGTTGTCTGGATTCTCAGACATAACAGTTAGTATTGGTAAATTTCGTGGAGTTTGACGTCCCTTCACATCACTGAGGCTATATGAGACGTGGACTTACAGTTTTCAGGTGGAATCCGAACCACTGTGTTGCATTCACTGCTCTTTCATCTAGAATCGAACCCGGGACTCCGTCACCAAAGGCGCGTGAACTCTTGTAACTAGATCAGCCTGGAGGACTATTGTTAAACTTGTAATTTGTGTTATGTAGAAGTATGGGAAGGGGGGGGGGGACACCAAAAGTCTAGTGGCTAGAACATTGGGCTCACGTCCGCGTGGTCCTGGGTTCGATTCACAGCCGGTGCTTCCCAATGTCCATCCAGCGTCGTGACGCAAACTGAGGAGCCACGTGAATAAAAGACGTGATGGTCATTAGATCTAGAAAGCTCCAGGTACGCCTGTTAAGAGACAAGGCGGTGCAGCTCATTGACTATCTGTTCGTCGCTAGGCTGAACGTTGGAGAGGCTCAGGCCCACAAAACGGGCTGTTATGCCAAGTGGTCTGGTTTTATAAGTATGGGAAGTATTCTAAAACATCTTTCTCTGTCTGTCAGTCCGTCTGCCAACAGGTACTGAAACAGAAACGATAAGGAAAACGGGATGATTTTTATATATATATATATATGGACTAAGTGTACCAGAGATACTCTGGCCTGATCATTTTGTTGAAACCAGAAATGGTAGATTTAACTACTTCCGTACTAATACTTGATCCTCAGAAAGCAAAAATAGTAAAAGATAGTAAAAATTATCTTTATGTGGATTTAGTGTCCCACGAACAACTTTCATGACCAGTGGCGGATCTAGCCCGGGACCAGGGAGGCGTGTCTCCCCCCTTCCCACCCAGATTTTGAGTAACAAAGAACAATTATTTATATATTTTTGAAAGTTTATGTTAAGTATTGCCTTTTATTCATTGGTGGAAAACTTTTGAAACATTAAATGTAGTTTCAGTTGCAGTTTTTTCTGTTAGGTAATGTGTAAAACAATACTTGAGGTTCACAATATCAACGTCCAAATTAGCCATAATATCCGTCCGGAGAGAGTTAAGTTGAAAACTTCTGCAGGACCCAGGAAAAATTGTAAACTCATGATATACCTATCATAATCTGGGTTCTGGCTGCCTCCCTACCTTCTAGATTCGCCACTGCTTCCATTCCCTTCTCTTAACTCCATATGAAACCGGAAATGGGACATTTATACTTCTGCTTTTGTTGTTGAATTCTCACAGAGCAGATGTCCATCAGAATTTCGTGATGGTTAAATAAAACTCATTTGTGATGATTTCAGAACAATTACGTATTCCGGGGTAACTTTCAATATGCAGGGTGTGAAAGTAATTCAGCGAACATATTGGTAACCAACGTTAAGTACAATCAAAGATATGGCCCCGGGGAATTTCGCAGCTTCCGGGTTCGGGATTTCCGTCCAGACTACCTCCTGAAATCATCACTGCTTGTTATAGTTCACACACTCATTTTCTGTTTCAAATACAACTTCGAGTTTTTTTTTTTTTTTTTTTTAAATTTTATAACAATTCAAATTGTATTCAAAAGAAATGTAAAAAGTATTTTTAGAATTTTCAAAAGATAAACTTCAAAATTTAAAATACTCGCTAAGCAAAATGGTTAATCTCATTACAGGTAGCCTCGGACCTTTTGGTACCAGAGATGAGTGCTCCGTCACTAAACTTTAGAGTTCGAAAAACACAAACATTGTTCATCACCAGAGATGAGTTCAGGGAATGGCCCGGGTTCCAAATATTCTATGTGGGTTACCGGTACTTTTGCAGTACTAATTTTTATTTCCATGTAGGGGCGCACCCACACGGATGATCTACTGGGTTCAAACCCCTCCCCTCAGAAAAAAATTGTAACTCGACATGTACGACGACGTACTCTTAATAAAAGTATACTTGTTTAAGCAGAGAAATACTTGATATAGACTAAACTTATCATCTGAACGATTTCCTTTCTGGTACGAACAACCTAGTTTTTATTATTTTTCAGGATGATATAAGTAGAGTACTTAAAAATTACTTATCTATCTTTTTTCTTGTCTGTAAAATAACACCAGTTCGACACTGTATTAAATAGTGTCTTTTATTATTAGACCACTTCGCAACAACAAAAAAAAAAAAAAAAAAACTTCTGTGTGCGCGCCTGTCTCCGTGTATTAATAATCTCCTCCAGAGTGAAAACTTCTGAGAACAACCGTGTTCATCAGTCCCATCTCTATTTTATAGCTTTCCTTAAAATATTTCAGCCATCAAACAATAATATTAAAATTTCTCTTTGTAGTTTTGCAGGAAGTACAAAAATACTACCTTCTAAACTAACTAATATTTTGAGATGAATCTCGTTCTTGTTCAGTTGAGTGTCTAACGGCCGTGTGCACCAACGAAGTTCAACTGTTGAACGAGGATCATAGCCAAGTTCAGTGAAAATGTCTGTTGCACCAACAACGTTCAAGGTTATGTCTCGGTCAAATGGTGGATGAACTTGGTTTTAGCTTGAACGGCCGAATTTGGGGGTTTAAACCAGAAATATGCGTCTACGCGTAAAAAACGATAGTTTACGCTTACGTGTCAACAATGCGTAGACAATGTAAACAACGTAGACTACATAGAATATGTCAACAACACGTAATTTAATATAACGTCGTGGACAATAAAGGAGCTTTATTTTGTCGTTACCTTGCGAAATTGCGTACAAAATAAAATACCTAGACCAGCGAATAGTAACTTTCGAATACTTAGTTTCGTCTTGATGAAGGAAAATAACAAATATTATGCATTTTGTAAAATATGCAAGAAAAAATTGGCAAATACAGCATCTTCAAGACTGAAAGCCAACAGGTGAGAATTAGTTTTGTACGTTTCATTATAAAAGCAGTGCTCGAAGTGGAAAATCTAAGGAAGTGGTATGCACAGACAAATGATATAGGATTCATTCTTCTAGCTTTTTTAAACACTACAGCAGCATCGACAGCGCAACTTCAGCGTTGTCATCCATGATAATTCCCTCTACTTTTTATATGTTAGTCGTTTCCCTAATCTTTCGTTGCACCGAAACAAAACAACTGAATGAGGAAATATGAACAAACGAGCAACGAAATTCTTCCTTACATTTGATAGTGGTTGTCTACATAGTCTACACGAGAAAAGGTGTAATGTAGATTACGTATAGATTACAGTAGACAATCTCGTAGACGTAAAATTATAGTTTACGGCACATCACTGGTTTAAACTTCGTTGATCCAAGTCAGTCTGTTTACATTCAATAATGTCTTTGTATTTTCCACTAATGAAATTACAATTCTCGTGATCGGAGAAATTTTCTGCTCGTGGTTTCATTATTTTTTCCTTGATATAATGTATATCAATAAAATGAAATAAATGTTCTGAAGTTTTAGTTCTTTTTAATTTTCAGGTAAAGTCTGTTAACTAGCAAAAGGAAATAAGGAGAATATGTAGGTAGAAAACCTGCGAGGCTGTAGCTTCAGAATACACCCATACACCCATTAGAAATAAACTACCGGTACTGTGCTTTTTTTCTTTTCTTTTCTTTTTTTTTTTTTTTAACAAAATCAGCTCATAGTATTTTCGACAATGTATTTTCTAAACAATTTTCCACTAAAGATTAACGTTAGGAGGGCATACAAGTTATGTCTATAAATATAGTATTTTCTTGTCAAAATTCCATGCAAACAGCGTAAAACTTATCCAGTTATTCCTCGTAAAACTCATTATCCAGTTATTCCTAGAGTGTTATCAACCAATTGCGTACAATTGTATAAGACACATAGAAATTTAGCTACTATAGTGAAAGCCACACGTCTCAAAACCACGTACCAAACTTCGCAAGCTACTCGTTACAAGCTATTTTTGAACCTATTACGGTTTACGCCAAGGTGAAGCTGCTGGGCTATATTCGAGGTTCGTCCGTAGTGAACAGGCAAATTTGCGATGGTAGGTATACGTGTAAGCAAATTAATGGTTCACTTCAGCATGCAGTTGTACCAAATAGAAAATTTATAGGTAAAAAACGACGTGAAATATTTTTCATGAAGAAATGAAAGTGTGAATATAAGTAATTACCATCTATCACAGCATATTGAAGTTAATTACTAGTGATAAAGGAATTATAGTATGTGTAAGTGTGCTCTTCCATTGGTGTATACCCCGTGGCTGACGCGCCTGCTCCCTATGGACGCAAACGCTTGGGCCTCCCTACTGCGCTCCTACTCTAACTAGGTTAGATAGCATTCGTGCTTTTTAGTGGCCACCTAGCATAACTTGGTTTGTGTTTTATACACAGTAGTTTTTATGCTATACGTTCACACTTTTTTACTGAGCCATCCTAAAGTAATGGAGCTCTTCATTTAGTGCATGCTCTGGTAAAAGAAAGCACTAATCTAACCTGAAAATGTAAAAAAAAAAAAAAAAAAAAAAAAAGGCGTCAAAATTCGGTAGAACCATCTGCTGGAGTGATGAGCAAATTAGTACAAAAAATACGTACCAATCTATAGTAGGTGATCACTACAAGCTAGTTTTGCATTATAATTACATAATTATGAACAAGACATTTTAACGCTGTTTCTATAATCACAGATTACTTACATGTGTAACGAATGTATTTTGAGAAATTGCACCGCAAAACAGAAGGGTGATATTTTAAACAGTGGTCTTTTCTTATGCACACACCACCATCGCTAATGTGCCTGCTTTCGTGGACAAAATCACGAGCGATCCCTCAACTTGTGCCCTGCTTCGAATCGGAATAGATACAAACTTCGGTTGTTTTGGCCATTTAGCACAGATTCGTGCGTGGTTTTTACACTTATTGTATTTATAACATATAAGTTTGCAAACATATTATAAATGTGTGCGTAGCTGGTGGACAGGTGAGAAACTAAAAATGCGGAAGTCGTTAGATCATAAATGGAAAGAATAAATGGAAGCGCTCCTCAACTTTACCTACGCTAACAAGGAATTGTAGGCAAACACCAACAGGGAAACGGATGTAAAAGGCATTAGAATAACATTTTCACGATGAAATATGAATAACTGTTGAATCTGTTTTCCCCATCAGTGGATTCCAGGTTTTTCTTTTATTATTTTCTAGTTGTGGCGAATTTTAATATACTGGGGATGGAATGTATTAGTAACAAAAATACTAGGAATCCACATTGAGGATGATAGGATATATGGTCGATATCGAGAACAGTTTTACTCTACGTATCTATAAGTAGTAACAATAGTAGGAACGGGTTAGAAGCCCCGCGGGGGTTAGTTAGGCTCTGTTCTAGACATAAAATGAGCAAATTAAAGACTTGCCCATATTTTTCTATACATTTTACAATCTGTGTTCCCATATAGTAAAACTGCACCGAGAACAAAACCTAACAAACCCCTGCAGGACTTCTAACTCTTTCCTACTACTACTAGTGCTACTACTTATACTATGGATTCGTATAGTGAAACTACACGCTACAATCTAATCTAAAATCTACTACCAATATTGCAACACCAAGTATCACTCGTTTATTTCATTACAGGTATAATTTATTAGTTCATTGTTTGATGTGTTCACTCGAGATGCACACAATCTCGAAAGTCGAAAACCCCGGCACGCGGTATGCTTTCTTCATTTGTCACTTTGTTAAACGAAGGTTAGAGACAAAAGACGACAACCAATCAGAGTCGATTTTACAAATTGACCGAAGTTTACTTAAACGAGGTTTACTGAACTTCGATTTTCAATGGTGCAACAAAAGTCCGGGAACCACGTTTAAACTTGAAAGTTTAGTTTTGAACGCGTTTAAGTGAACGCTCGTTTAAACTTCGTTGGTGCACACGGCTGTAAGTGTGATGATTCGCAGATGTATTCTTAAACAATGGAGAATATATGTATCGAAGGAATATATCGATATTGGATTGGCCAAACACAGGGGTGTAACCACGGGGAAGGGGTTCTACCTGGTCCGGACCCGCCCCCAATAAACTTCCTAGCTCAACATACATTTGTACAATTTCTCAATAAAATTATACTTGTTTAATAGATATGTAATTGATGTAGCATGAAAATTTGAACTTATATTTCATCTGTATTCTTTCTCTTATAAAAACAATGTAGTTCTTTCACTTTTTAAAGGTGGATCACCACCCGGAAGTCAGTACATATTTTAGCTTATTCCCTTAACTGCTGCGCAATGAAACGTTATATATTATAAATATTGTACTTTATGATAGACTAATGTTTCAGCTACAGCAAGTCACTGATTCATTTGGTTGTGTCTCCTGATATCGAAAAATGTAACAAATAAAAGAAAATATTTGATTCCTTTTACAATAAGCACACAAGATGGCACTTACTGTTAGATCTTACTAGAAGTGCTCCGTTTTATGAAATGTTAATTTGTATGTGTAAAGTATTTTAAACTAACGATCTTATTATGAAATAGATATATTGTTTGACCGTTTCTCGTGTTATGTTTCACATTTTATTTAAATATTAATTTAGATTTAAGGAAATAGATTTTGAGACGAAACTTGCGCATAACACCATAATGCGTTGTTGCCAAATTTGTATGTTTACTGTAGTAGTCACAATAAGAAAATTCCTTGATTCTAGCTTTGCAGTTCGAGAAGCGAGATTGCGGAAAGAGTCGAAAACTAATTTCTCCATTAAGTATCCAAGCAAAATTCCATGATTACTCCCTTTATTATCTGGCATTAGTAAAAACTTGACACTGTCTGGCAACGCCGCACTATTCAAGCAGCGTTTAGTATAGCACCGACTACACCTAGTGATCCACCTAAGTACTTTACAGTTACTTATCGTCTTTTCATTCCAGAATAATACCTATTCATTACTGTATAGACATAGTGGTTTGTAGAATTGGACTCCTACCCCCAAAGTTTGTACCTTTTCCAACAACAAAAATTGGGTACTCGCCTGCTCAAACACGATGCATTTTTGCTGATCTTTCAACATCATTTGTTTCCGGTGGGTAATTTAATGTTTGTTTTTGCGCTGACTGATAAACATTATAATGAAAGAGACAAAACTGCCATTTTTCTTTACGTTTCTGAAAAGCAAAAACTTTGAAGAGGATATTAGCTTTAAAAGGAAGGAAATCAAGGAAATGTATTTACACGAAAAATAATGTGAAATTCATACGCCGATATATACTTTGTTCACTGAGGAGAATATTTGTTTTAACCTATAATATGATTTTTGAAACGTTGTGTTTCGTGACAGCGGAAGTGACGAAATAACTTCACTCGTCCATAAAAAACTATTCCAGAAAATAGTAATTTTAGAGTTGTTCATGAGTAGGACAACCAACTTTATGCTTTATACAGCTGTATATTATGTTTTATTTTTCCTTACAATATGCTTTATTATGTTTTTTCCCTAAATTATGCCTTAATATGTTGTTCTTTGAGTTATACTTCAGTTTTAAGCATTTCTATTAAAAATGTGTATGAAACTATTATTTTCCCTACTAAAATTACATTAATAAATACTACACCATTTTGTGTAGTTTTCCTTAAGCTGTGTTTCCAAGAAGAAGTATGTACAGTAGCTGCACAGTCGACTTCTCATATTTAGTGAATTCAGAACAAAGAGTACAAAGTAGATTACCGCCTTGTACTTTGAAATGGCCGGTTGGGAATTCTCTTACTCTCTGAGATTGCATATACTTTTGATTTTGGCATCTTGGAATAAAGACAACCAGCCTTGCCTGCCTTTTAAAACAAAGTGAGAAAACAAAAAAATCCTTCTGAGCGGAAGGTGCGACAAGAGGAGCAATTTGAACTTTCACTGTTACGCGTAAAGGCAAATGGTAGTTGATTTCCATTGTTTGCGGCATCGATAACAGCCTCTGTTGATCACTTTTTATTTGGCATGAAATATATTAATATATTTTTCTTTGATGTGCACATATACAGGTTCTGGAATAAAAAGCATTAAGCATTATGCTTTTTGCTTTTTTTTTTTTCGTAAATTATGCTTTATTATGCTTATAAAATTAGTAAATTTGGATATGTAAAGTGGTCAAAATCACAGAAATGGTACCAACCATAGGTGAAAAATTCCATTATGCTTTTACTTTTTTTTTTTTTTTTTTTTTTTTTTTTTTTTTTTTTAATTTTATGGTTGTCCTACTCATGAGGAATGATTTCAGGCTGTCTCTTCTTGAAAAGTGTATATGTTTTAGTGTTGCCCCCGAGATGGAACGATTCTAGACTCGGCCCAATTCTTGTCTTGCAAGCGAGACGAGATTCCAAAACAAAACAATTCTCGTCTCGTTTTCATTAAGAGATTAGACATATCACGAGTTTCGTGGGCTGCGCTGCACTAGTTCTCCCTAGTCTTAGATCTCATACACTGTTCTAATGTTCGTTATACATAGTATAAGAATTATACATTGATAAAGGGATTCTACGAACACAATGAAGAGAACTTATTAACATTCAAAGATACACAAGTAATTTCACAATATACTCCAACAATAAATTTGGTTGCAATAAAAAATAAGTATTGTTATACAATCGCATCATTTATTGATCTCTCTTGACGCACGAGAATCCTGATAACTACATTCTAGATAAAATTACGAAACAAGAATTTTAGGAATGATAAAAAAAAAATGGATCAAAAGATTGCGAGTTTTCGTATTTTCTATAGAATAAGTACCTCACGGAATAAGTACCTCATACTGAGTTAATTGATAGTTTGAGTTTTGGCTACACTATACGTAGTTCTCTAGATATAAGGCGTACAAGAAAATTTTAGATTGAAATATATTGGATCTTTTCATTAAAAAAAAAAAAAAAAAAAAAAAGTCATAAATTTGAACATACATCTTTAAAACAAGATGAGACAAGAAGAGTTTTTCGAGAGTCCAGAAAGAATAAGAAACAGTTCTTCTTGTTATTCGTCTCGTCTCACGGGCTATAGCTACTAATTTATTTCTATCTGAAGTGTTCAATCTCCTTTCGTAACTTTTGTTTCTTCTTGTCTCGTGCGAAACCAAAAGTATTGTTCTTGCCCTCCTAAGCAACATAAAGATTAGCGCGTGTGCCTTTGGTGTACCCAGGTCCGTATCCACGGGGGGCTAAGGGGGCCGGGCCCCCCTAAACTTTGGCTGGCCCCCTAAAAGTTTCACGGTAGGCTTGCAAATGAACTATAATATGGTGATTAAGTATAGTATGATTGGGTCGGGCCCTAACTTCCACCGGGGCCTCCTAAATTTTTGGGCTGGCTACGGGCCTGGGTGTACCTGATTCTAGGTTCGATTCCCGACAAGAAAGCGACAAAAAAAACATATATGAACGCATATGAGGTTCGGATCCCACCTTAAACTAACTGTAATTCCACGTCTCATATAGCCTCTGTGCAAAAAGGGGCACTAAACTTCAACAAGCGAACAAACAACAAATCTCTCTCTCTCTTAAGAGGCGGGGGGGGGGGGAAGAAAGACAGAGCGTACGTGGATAGATATAACTCTCTTAGGAAATAAAACCATACAACGCAGACAAAAGCAAATTTTTTACTGGACACCACAAGGACAAGTAGAGGCCTAAACAGAATCCTAATAGAAAATTACAAAGTGGTGTGACGAAATTAGGTAGCACTGTGAATATCTCGGAAACGAATTTGTAGATTGTTGTCAAAAAGTATTGGGAAGACCTTAATCCAGCAATGGATCGACAATTGTTGATAATGGTATGTATGCGTTTCAAATATAAATAACCCTCACCACTACACCTTGTTCTGAGAAATCATGTTTAACCATATAGCTGTAAGAATTTCTTAAAACAAGAATAGTTAAACTAAAATTTACTGTTCCTGGGTATAACTGGGTAAAATTGACTACTATATCTGGGTATAACAAACGGTACTGCGAACTCGAAATACTTTTAACAACCGGTTCTAGCGAACCGGCTGAATAGCACCACTGGTTAGATCCAAACTAAGTAACGCGATAAAACTATCCGTAAGTTACTGAATAAAAAAGAGATTAGCAGTTGTGAATATATCTCCCGGATCTATCTGGAGAGTTGGCAATCCTTGCTGCAGCCAAAAACAACGAGTGAGCAAAATGCAATGCAATGCATTGATTCGTTTACTTACTGTGACACGTATTGTTTTCGCCAGTAGAGGTAGTGGCTGGGTTCCCTTCCTCTCTCTCCCCCTCCATGGGCAGTGCATTGTGTTCACTGGAAGATTAATGGGCTGGTTTCCCGTTGCATTCACTCACAGTGCAACTGTAGAAAGAACCGGTTGCAAGTGTTCCTCTTTTTTTTTTTCTTTAAAATTCTTTTTTTCAGTTTTTCGACTTCCACTTCCAAAAAAGAATCCAGTCTAAAAACTGGTGTTTTAAAAAAAAGCGTTTGCACCTGTTGTTCGCGTAATCCACCTGCACAACACAGGAGGGCTTGTAAACATTACAACAGAGTTTGAACGTCGTCATTAGGTTACGGATGAGATGGTGCGACTTGTATCCACTCCTTTTTTAAGTTTATGGACATGTGTTTGTGTGAAATGATTATGTAGATGTGTGGACGTACAGTAGTTGTTACTACCACAACTACTATGCTACTTGCATTCACCATCCGCAGAAAGGTCAATAACAGATCCCGATGTCATTTTTATTTGCATCATATGACAAGATTCTTCCATATTTTGACTTTAGCTTAAAGACAGATCTTACTGGATCTGCTACCAGGATCACTTTTACCAGAAAGAATTATTATTACCAAAATCAAAGGGAGATCGAAGCTAACTTAAGATTATATTAGATCCATCTGCCCAGCGGCGTATTTAGGGAGGTTTCCGGGCTTAAGCCCCCCCGAAATCTTACTTACTATAGTAAAATATATGAAATATCTTGCAGCATTTCCACATTTTCAGGCAAAGCCTCCCCTCGAAAGTTAGCAAACCCCCCGAAACAAGATCGTAAATGCGCCACTGCATCTGCCCTTTCTCCAAATGTATCTGCATTATTACTGATTTAAATCTAATCTATATAAATAAAAATGAAATTGACTGCTTGTGACTTAATAACTCTTGAACCACTCGACCGATCTCGATAAAATTTTCAACATAGATGAGGATCGAGCCTGGGATGGTTTTTATCATTTCACTTTGACAGAGCAACTTAAGGAAGGGAAAGGGGGAGATATTTAAAAAATGATTGAAAATGACCGATATTAGTGTCGAACCCATAGTTTTCGGGGTCGCTGAGATGAACAGTGACACTTTTGGTGCCGTTTAAATCCCAAGTCAGCCCCGCAACTTGGTAAAGGGGGAGATGAATAAAAATGATCGAAAATGATCGAAAAATGATCGAAAATGATCGATATCAGAGAGCGCTTTAGTAATAGGTAGTAAAAAGTGACCGACTAACGAAACATAATAATAATTTTTCTTACTTTAACCCAGCGGACCGAATAATTAATGCTAGTTTGTAATAAATATATATTTATAGTAAATGAACTTATTTTCACACGAAGACCAAAGTAAATCCAATTTCACATCTCTACTCTTGTTAAAATTAGAATTATAAAGAAAACAAAATAATTATTAGAATTTCTTGAATAAATTCACTCCAATATATCAATAATTTGTCAAATAAATCAATAGATGGTGGAATAGTGAAGGAAGTATTTGAACAGTTTGTTCAAATAAGTCAATTGATTGTATACCGATTATTCAAATAAATCATAATTTTTAGAGCAATTTAGTTCAATAAATCAGTGAAAACTGGAACAATATACTCTAAGAAATCAATAGTCAAATAAACTATTGAAATAAATCAATAATTGAAAGTACAATGAATAATGGCTCCAACTACTTATTCTAAATGCACAATTACTCTAACATTTTATTTTAATTAATCAATGATTCTAAAACAGTATATTCCGACAAATCAATTAGTGGTTGAATAATTATTATCTTCTTCGCATATAATCTTCGCATAATTGGTTTTATCAATTTATCCCAATAAATTAATACTTGGTCGAAAGAGTTATTCAAGTAAGTCAATAATTGATGGGGTAAGTGATAACGGCTCGAACAATTTATTCTATCATAATAAGTCCATCTTTAGTCGAATAATGAAAAAAATTACTCTTAACAATTTATTCCAATATAGGCTATTAGTAATTGCTGGAACAATATATTCTAACAAATCAATTGTCATACTGACAGTATAATTGAGCAGTCTAGTTCCAAACTAGCTCTTGTCCATTTACAGAAAGTCTCGAAAACCTGAAAAACTGTTAGGAACTATATGTTTTGTAGAACTGGAAATATTTGAGTGTGTTCATGTGAATCACTTGAACATCCTCAAACACGGGTATATCCACTTCAATAAAACATATTGATCCTACAGTTTTTCCCAGTTTTAAGAAATTTTCTGTAAATGGACAAGAGCCGGTTTGGAACTAGACGACTCAATTATAATGAAGCGGATAGAAATCATGGATTAATACTTAGAACTGGGCGAGAATTAAAAGAAAAAAAATTTAAAGGCTTTATGAAGTCTATGTTCGTTCCGAACTGGAATATGCAAGTACTATTTGGAATCCTCTCTTCGAAAGTAATATTGCCAAACTGAAAAAAAAATCAATCAAAATTTTTAAGGCGTCTAACGTGCGAAGTAATACACATATACCCACAGACAGATGGTAGTGACTCTTTAAATACTCATTTTGGTATCATGTGTAGACAATAAAAAATAACTCTATTTGATAAGTTATTCCTTTATAAAAAAATATTTAATGGTAAAGTTGACTGCTAAAGATGAATTTATTTTATCTTTTCAGATTCATGTTCTACCTCGAAATACACGAAAAGATGGCTTTGATATTTTTTTTTATTCCGGAAAACCAAGGACAAATATACTCCAGAAGTCGCCAACATGGACAATGAGTGCAACCTATAATAGTATAAGTAAAAATAAATAAATAAATAAAATTAAAAAAAGTTAAAGAAATGGATTTAAGCTGTAAGATAGAAACTTTTAAGAAAAATATAGTAAAAGAAATTTGTAATAATATATAGTATCTGTAAAAATAGTGTAAACAATGTATAAACGCTGTAAATAGGTTCTAACCTGATGTGTTCAAATCCAATAAAATAAAATAAATTAATAATTAATCGAATGAATATTCAAATAAACCAATAATTGATAAAGTAACAAATAACAACTCGAACAATTTATTCTAATAAATCAATAATCGATCTAGTAACGAACTGCAACAACTGATCCCAACAAATTAATGATTGGGAGAATATTTTTAAATAAATGAATGATTGATGAAATAACAAATAACAGCTTAAACAATTTATTCTAACCAATTAATAATTTATCAAACAATTTATCCCAATAAATTAAAAATTG
This sequence comes from Thermobia domestica, assembly GCF_964235325.1. NCBI lineage: Eukaryota > Metazoa > Arthropoda > Insecta > Zygentoma > Lepismatidae > Thermobia > Thermobia domestica. The sequence goes on from NC_137465.1 coordinate 209,734,765, forward strand.
GTCAAATAATTTATTCAAGCTGTTTTGTCCGACAGATGCAATCTCAGTGGTAACCGGATTGAAACCAGGCGAATGAGAATAAGCTCTACTCAGTGAATTTTCATATTTTGGGCAATTGGCAGACGTCGTCACGTACTAGTTGCCGATATTAAATGATTTTGGCTCGATTGCACATCAGACACTTCCATCTCACACGTTCTAAATTTACTACGTGGCACTAATTGTTCTATTTTGTGAAGATTATATGATCTCCACTAAGTATTTGGGACGTTTTGGTACAATGTCTCAGAGAACGACTTAGATCTCAGAGAACACCTAAAACTGTCTAAAAAATCTTAATCTGGTTTTGATAGCTAATGTGGTCAACAAGTAACCATATTCTCGCTTTAATCGTGAAGTTGGAATAGTTAGCATTCTCTAAAGCTGCTTTTGGTTCTAAAGATCCAATACATTTCAACAAAAATTTTCTTGTAGGTCTTATATCTTAAAAACTACATATAGTGTAGCCTATCCATACTATCACTTAACTCAGTGTAATGTGCTTATTAGGTAAAAAATACGAAAACTCGATTTAGAGGCCATTCAAAAATTTTGTGGGCCCTGATCAACAAACTAATTATTGGTCAAGATCGCAATCTTTTGATCCATTTTATTAAATCATTCCTAAAATTCTTGTTTTAGTTTTAAAATATATTATAGTACTAAACAGCGTGACAAATATCTTGGCATTTGAAGGCGACGCTCCAAGTTCCATTCAAATGCTGCTAGCAAATGAGAGACCAGCGGTATTGTCACATTTATTTTGTACACATCAAAGTCTATCCCCTGTCACCTGATCGCTCTTTAGTTTGTCTGCAAAGCCATAGCCACATTCCTTTACCACTTGGCAACGTCAGACCAGAGCTTGCGTTTTATTTGTTTAGCTGAAATGCCAAGATGTTTGTCACAGGCTTTAGTTGAATATACCCATGCTTCGCACGGGGCCTGTATTTGAAAGTCAACGCCTGTGGGAGTATCACCATTGATCTCAGCGATAGCGAAAACTATGGATTTGATACTAATATCGGTCATTTTGGGTTATTATTATTATTATTATTATTATTATTTTATTTATTTATTTATTTTTTTTTTTACATGTCTCGGTATCTCCCTCCCGCCAGCTGACTCCCGGCCCACATGCAATTGTAACTAAATTTGCAAGTCATCGCTAATGGAAGTATCACAATTGATTTCAGCGACTGCGAAAACTATGGATTTGACACTAATATCGGTCATTTTAGATTACTTTTATATGTCTCGGTATCTCATCCCTCCGGTGATTCCCGGCCCGGAGCCGAATAGGGTGAATTTGGAAGTTAATGCGATCGGAGTTTCACAATTGATTTCAGCGACCGCGAAAACTATGAATTCAACGCTAATATCGGTCATTTTCTACTACTTTTACATGTCCCGGTAAACGCCCCCCTGAGACACCCTGGTTCGAATTTTGACGAAATCCTTTAACTCGGGTCTGGAACCTGGACCAAGGTATTCGTGACTAAAAATTTGTCTGTTTCCTCTTGGTCAATTTGTCTGGTTCGCATGTCGGTTCCGGTAAACGCCCCCACTGAGAACCCCTGGTTCGAAATTTGAAAAAAGGGCTTCGTCTTGATTTGGGGCCTGGGCCAAGGTACCCCTGACTAAAATTTGGTAACTCTCGGTCCACTCGTCTGGTCCCCAGGCCGCACACAGACAGACAGACAAACACACAAACTCTTTATTTTATTTAGATTATATTATTATTGCTCTTCTTATTTTTCTGTTACATAGATTTTCTAGTTTGTTTTTTCTATCTTTAGGTCTTTTCGCGACTTGTTTTAATTTTTAAATTTTTTCTTGTTTTATTCTCGTAATTTACAGATAACTAACTAACTCTATAGTATCCGGATGTTCAATTCCGTGTTCATAAAATCTTCCCATTGACTTTTGTCCTTACCCGACTGGTCACTTTACTTTGCTGATGTCGTGTCGTGCCAAGCTATCATTCCTGGTCCGAGGCTTCTGTGAAAATTTCCTGAACAAGTTTTTTTTTTTTTTTTTTTTTTTTTTTTTTTTTTTTTTTTACAGGATGAGGTTGTTATCCTCACGCTAAACCCCCAATCTAGAGGATCACCTCTTGCCGTCTGTTCGCGACTGTTTATGAAATATATTATAGCAGCTAATTTCTATTTCTAGACGCCTTCTTTTCAATCTGTAACCTGAAGGAGTGAAGACAAGCTATGCCGTGGTAACAAAAACTCACATTATACGGACAGACTTATATGAAATACTTTTTTTTTTTTTTAACAAGTTATGTTTTCAATTTTTAATGTGCCTTATGTGTCGGCTTTGTTTTTATAGTAGCCTACCTGCTAGGTACAAGTAGCCTACCTGCTAATGTGTCCATTAAGCCCATAAATCGATCAATTTATTCAACCAAATCAACAATAAATCGAATAACGAATAATTAATCCACTTTCTTCCCATTGAAATAAATGAAATGAAATCTTTTAGTTTAACGTCCAACGATTATGCTATATAAGATAAGGGAAACTATGATTAAAAGCAAATGAATGATAACGAATAATTGGCGGAATGAGGAAGTCGGAGGAAACGAAAGTACCCAGAGAAAATCCGCGGACACGATATTGTGCACCTGTGCACCACAAACTTACTTGACAGGGATCGAACCACGGACTACACGCAGCAGAGGTAGGCGCTCTACCACTGAGCCGCCATGTGCCCTTTCTTCCCATTGAGAAATTTATATACTAATATACTTTTACAGCAAAGTACGTGTCCCTATCACCTTATGTTTCTAGAAGCTGGATATCTCATTATTTGCGTGATGACATTAAGTTATGCTGTTTTTACTAAAAATGCGTGCACACTGCTGATAACTGACTTCAAAAATAAATTCCAATGAAGATATAAATAAATTGTATTTTAAGTTCAAATTGTATATTACTTCAGTTTTCGATACTTAAGTAGTGTTATTAGTAATGATATGAAGTGTGAACGCGAAATAAAAGCAAGGATAGGAATGGTGAAAGAAGCCTTTAAAAGGAAGAAAATACTATTTTGTTGACGACCTTGAATAAAGAGATGAGAAAAAACTTATAAAGTGCTTCGTGTGGAGTATTGTACTGTATGGGTCAGAAACATGGACATTACGCAAAAATGATGAAAAATGACTAAAAGCTTTTGAAATGTGGGTGTGGAGAAGAATGGGGAGAATTAGTTGGGTCGAGCGGAAAACGAATGAGAGGTTCTTAGAAATGGAGGAGAAAAACAATAATTTCAGATATTATTAAGAAGAGGAAGAGAAGCTGGTTAGGACACTGGCTAAGAAGGAACTTTATCATGAGGGATGTGCTAAAGGGTATGGTGGCAGGAAAGAGAGGGAGGGGACGAAGGAGACTACAATTAATGGACGATATCAAAACAGAAATTGTACGTGAAGACAAAGACGTTAGCGGAAGACCGTGGAGCATGGAAGCTTGTCAGTTCCTGCAAGTGACCTGTGAATAAAGGAAGCATACCTAGGATGATGATATATTACTTTCAAAAAACAGAGATGAATACAAAACTAAATAAAATGGGAAAGATTTTCCGTTACTTAATTGAACCAATCAAATTTGTTCTTAATCTTCCACTAATACCATCTACGTATTTGTGTCACGTGAGTAAGTCACAGTTAGACTCTCAAGTCGCTAGATGACAGCACTACTATTTCAATACCACACTCACAATATACAAAGTTTCCTTTCTGTATAAATTTATTTTCCACACTATTAATCTCATCATGAGAAAAGGGGAACGATTGTCCTATTATTTGCCATTAAAATCAATTAGAGTTAAACGTTGACCTTAATTTAATAACTACAAACATGTATATTTGAGATGATTTCCATAAGATGAATACACCATTGAAAATATAGAGTATAATTCATTTTTTATTCTTGATGTGAATAAGCAAAACGTTCTACTAATCGTTCATGTTAAGAGGATTGGATATTTTGGTTGAATGAGTCAAGTTTTTGACGATTCTTCCTCTACAAAAATTGCTTGTCATGTCGATAGAAAGCTATTACAGGGATGGCTTAATTATCCCGTATATCTATACCTTGTTGACTTCAAGTACGTATCATTGAAAGTTAATTAAAAAAAAAAGAACATACGTTGCAGAGGGGAAAAACATATATATATGCTGAGAACGAATTCATCAATATTCCATCTTCCAATATTGCCAGGAGACACTTGAACTCACAGAACAAGGTTTGAACTTATTAGGTACGTTGCACTTCATTACAACTGATGTGTTCTTTCCTTGCACTAAATAAAAATAAAACAAAATATAATAATAATAAAAGCAAAGAAGCAAAAAATCATAATCATCCACACTTTTACATTAGAAATTCTCAACTGATCAAATAACAACAAACATACAATAAATTATTTGTTCAACCACCGAAAAAAATCATACAAAATTGGTTTAATTTGCACCGAACAATACACTTTTCGACATTTTTTTTCACAATTCAGTAGCGGACCTCGCCCAGGGCCGGGTGGCTTATGCCCACAGCTTTTTGAGAGACAAAAATAATTAAAGCTATTATTTATTATATTTTACGGACTATGAGACGCTACGGATTATAACATGCACCTTAATGTTTAAGAATTTTTTTTTTTTTTAAATACCGCTTCGCAAAGTTTACGGTCTGTATAATCTACTATGTGTTTCTGGGTTTGTGATGGCGGGGCTGGAGGGAGACAGTGTTAGCAGGCTTGTGAATTCCCGCAAGTTATGTTCGTTGCATCGGTGCACTGCTGCTGCCAGTTGAACCCAATGTTGCCAGATAGAGAGATAGGTTTCCCGGAGGCATCGAATATATGGCCATTTTTAAGACTGGCGGGAATTTTAAATCAAATACTGGACATTTTTTTATATTAATTTCGAGTAAAAGAAGCATTTGAATTTTGGAGGCAATTTTTCGAAGAAAAAAATGCATCTTATAGTCCGTAAAATACGGTATATATTTTTGAAAACTTATAGTAAGCATTGCCTTTTACTTTTTTGTTGAACTCTTCAAGGGCAACATTAATAGTGGTAAGTTCCAATATTTATATTCAACATTGATTTTCTGCGACAATTTGTAACTTGAATATTAATTACAATTTTTTTGCCATATAAATCACAATATCTTGTGACTAATCTTATTATTTACCGTACCTGTAAATGCCTACAATTTATTAATTGCTATTTCGTACTTCATGTCTAACTGTAACTGATGAAAGAATTACTCATTTTCCTTATTACTAGTTCCTGTTAACGTTGTTCGTAATTGGATTTCAAATTAAAATGATTTGCGTAAACTCATGATATACCTATTTTAGTCTCGGTTCTGGCTGCCTCCTCAGTTTTTATCTTGTACACCCGCCCCTGTTACAATTATAATATTGATAGATACGCGTAAATGACATACACGAAATTTTATATGAATGCCGTTCATTCTAGCTTTGAAACTGCTTTGCCTTTATTAACATTGAAATCTGATCAAAGGCAAAAACTTTTAATAAATAATAGTGTTACAGTTTCAGCAATGTATCACTGCTGAAACTGTAACACTATTATTTATTAAAATAAAATCTGAACAATGAAAATCTCTTTCAATAAATAATAGTGTCACAGTTTCGGCAGTGATACATTGTCGAAACTGTGAAACTATTATTTTTAAAAATAAAATCTGGCCAAAGCAAATCACTTTTAATAAATAATGGTGTCACAATTTCGGCAGTGATGCATTGCCGAAACTGTAGCAATATTATTTATTGAAAGTGATTTGCTTTGGTTAGATTTTACTTTAAAAGTTACAGGTGTAGAGATTCGGATTCCACCTGAAACTGTACGTGAATGTCTCATATAGCTTCGGTGCTGTAAATGAACTCTAAACTCCAATCAAATTAGCGTTGTCCATGAGACGAGAAATAAGGTTTTTCCGTCTCTTTTCGTTAATTTTGTAGAACTATCATCATTTCTCAATCGGTTTCGAGGATATCTTTCTTGTCTCGTCTCGATTCTCAAGGATTTTTTTTTTATCTCGTCACAATCTTCGATAAGCTTTACTCGTTTCGTTTTGTGTTGTAAATTTACGAAAAAAACACGGTCTGATTAAAAAAAAACATCTGCAATTTATCAGAGTCCTTCGGCGCTACGAGAAGTCCATAAAGAGCATGATACAGCAACATTTATTATTGGAGCATGTTGTGTAATGATTTGTGAATCTTTAAACATTAAAAAAATCCTCTTCATTTTGTTCGCTCAATCAGTTTTATAAATTTATAGTTTTTATACTTTTTCAATTGTGATGGACGAACTTACAAAGAATATCCAAGCGTTAGTACCTTAGAATATGCTATTTGCTGATGATATCGTGCTTATAAGTGACACCAAGGCAGCACTGTAAGAGAAATTAGGTGCCTAGAGAGGAGGATTGGAAAGCCAAAAGGCTTAGGATTAGTTAAATCAACACAAAATATTTACATTGTTCTTTCGGAAAAATTACCATCGAGAATACAAGAATACGGCTCGATAAAGAAGAGGTGATAATAACGAAGAAATTCTAGTAATTGGAATTAATACTGCTGGAAAATGTAGGAATAAAACAAGACGTAAACAGCAGAATTAGCAACGGTTGGACAATATGGAGAGAAGTGGCAAGAGTATTGTGTGACCGTAGGGTACCAATACGCTTTAAATGAAAAGTTTGCAAAACAGTAGTGAGATCTACTATATTACACTTAGCGGAATGTTGGACGACGAAGAGAGAGAGAAACAGAAATTGCATGTTGCGGAGATGAAGATGGTACGGTGGATGCGTGGAGTGACGCGGAAGCACAAATTTAAGAATGAAATGGTGAAACGGAAAAAGTGAGACAAGTACAGTGGTGGAAGTGAGACGGTATGCGGTGGTATGCCATACCGCCTCTGGTATTTCAGTGATCAAGACAACCGTCACTGGAGAGTAGATGCTAAATACCTTTTTAATAAATCCATTTTTATACACAGTAATTAACGAATAGCTTTGCACGTAAAGAGATTTTATTTCTTATGTAGAAATAATTTCTAAGTTGACAACACCAACATTTTTGTTATTTTTTCTTCCTACTTTTTGTTTTTGAAATGAGATGTCTTCAAAGAAGTTCATCTAGTTTATATTTAGATGTGCCATATTGAATTGTTTCTTTCTTATATATGTGTGTGTGTGTCTTTTTGTTTTAATTCATATAAATGTGTTTTGAGCATGAGCGTATTTGGGCTTGTCTGCTGTGGGGGCGAATCTTCCGGGGGTTTGTAATATCCCTTAGTCGAGTGGGGGGTTCTTTGAGCTTTCCCGCAAGAAATTGTTAATGTAAAAACTCGGCTTTGAGCATTTTCGTGTATAATTCTCTATAATACAACATAAGGATTTTTTTTTTCAGAAAGTAATTGACGAAGGATCGAAGTCTCTCCATGCCGCCTCCGTAACTAAAGAGAAGCTCTCTGATGGTTTTCAGTCATTATATAAATAGCAATGCAATCTTTTATTCAACATACATATACTGCATTTCAACATTTAGATAGCCGGTATGTCGAGTTAAAATTGTGATGAAACATACCACCTCTGCTTTTTTTTTTCCACTTCGAACACTGGACAAGTAGTAGAAAACTGCAAGAAAGTAAACTGAAGTGGTTTGCAAGAAGAAGACCTTTAAAGTACGTAGCTCATCGAGTAGAAGCTATAGAAATGAGTGGGAAACGATACTGAGGCCGGCCAAACAGGTGGAGGACAACAATCGGATCCAAAAAAAGGACCGCAGGTAACTGGGAATAAGGCTTAGAAGAAGAAGAAGAAGAAGAAGAAGAAGAAGAAGAAAATTGTATAACAGTGCTTGAGATTGAAGACTTAGGTGAACTACTGTTGCCAACAAGATTCGTGAAAGATCTCGTCTCGTCTTGTCTCGTAAACGAGATGCTTCCCATCTTATCTCGAGTTTCGAATATTACTTTCTGTCTCATAGGTAACACTAAATCCAACCAATTTATAGGAAACAAAACACCGTTATCAGTTCTGCTTGAATTTTTATTCTGTTCTTAAAATTCCTGCAGGTCCACCCAACAAGAATCTGACATCCTACACAACTTTCAAGTCAGGAGATGGACAGTCAATACATTATCTCCCATCGACATTATTTCTGACGTTTTAGACCGATGTCAGCTATCTCTTAATTTTAGTATCCTCGAAAGACTTTACAATTATAGGAAAACCAAAAAAAAAAAAAAAAAAAAAAAAAATGTGTAGGTGTACTCCCGCCAAGAATAATCTAATCATGGGCCACATGCACTTACGTACTCACTCTCACGGAGCAACATTTTAAAAACCCTTTTTTAAATACATACACAAGACATAATTATAAAGAGTTTCGTGAATGCGTACTTACATATTATTTATGGAAAATGGTATTTACGAAACACTGATTTTTGTAGTAATTAGGCTGTTGTTTTTAAGTTATTAAATTAAATAAACACAAAATTATTCCAAGCAGCGTGTTCAGTCAAATGAAATACATTACGGCAACCAATACAGTAGCGAATAAATTACATACAGCTAGCATAAAATCACTCATACATAATATTAGTATTATTACTAATACTATTAGCAGTACTTAACCATATAAATGCTAATTGTATTCTAGCCATTCAAATATAATAAACGAAAAATAAACTATGGCCATTAATTTAATGAAGTCCACTTTGTACCGATTTGCTATTTCAAATACTGTTATGTTTCTTTTATTTTCATTTACATAATTTATTAATATGTTTTACTCTATGTCCGGAATTCAAGAAGAATTGGTTAATAGCAAGGGTAAAAGTGGATGTGAAAAGGAGGGGAACGCATGACGTTACACTGTCTCTTGTGCCCATATTGTTTGGAAGTGGGGTAAAGACGTACATCTGCGTTCAATCTCACTTTTACCCCTAGTTAAGGGTCTTCACTACAGCGAAATTAAACTACCGCTAATTTTAGAGTTTTTCTGTAATATCTTCAAAACAAAAATATTCGAAAAGCAGAAACGTAGTGAACTAGACAATACGATGTTGCATGTGATACCTTTACCACAATTCACCTATCTGCTTTTGGTATGCCGCTATTTACAGAACCCGCAAAAAAAAAATGCTAAATCTATCTACAGTTGCAATTCGAAAGCAGATAGATAAGTTGTGATAACGGTATCACATGCAAAATCGTATTGTCTAGTTTACTACGTTCCTGCTTTTCGAATATTTTTTATTTGTTTTGAGGATATTACAGAAAAACTTAAAAATTAGCGGGGTTCAAACCCTCCTCCTGCCAAGTGAACTTTGTGGTGGACAAACACCGTGTGCGTGGGTTTTCTCGGGGTTCTCCCGTTTCCTCCCACATCCTTCATTCCACCATTTCATTCATCTCTCATCATCACCGTCTCCTTTAGCCTAACCGGCATAATCGTGAGACGTAAAACTCAAAAATTTCATTTATTTTTTTTTCAAAAATTAGCAATAAAATCGGCGTAGTTTAATTTCGCTGTACTGAAGACCCTTAAGAGGAAGAAAGAATGTTATTTTTTATGTATGAAAAAGATCCCAAGATCGTAGGCACAGTTTTTTTAAGATTGGGTGCTTAAATTGGGGTTTTATGTTTCATTGCAGCAACGAGGCTATATGAGATGTGGACGTATAAACGTGAAATCGGAATCACATGTGTTCTCACTGGAAATTGAACCCAAATCTCCCGTGCAGAGGGCAAGTGTTTTAAGTGTATAACTACAAGAAACTGGGTTTCGATAAGGAGAGGCACTGGGGATGCCCATCTCCATCAGTAGGGACGTACCCAGAATTTTTTGTTGAAAGGGATCCAAGCTTTGGGGTAATGGTCCAATACTACAAGCCCCTATATCTATGTTGTATTGAACGGACATTATTTTGTACCTGAAAAGATGATAAGTAATTTTAAAATACAGTACTTCGACCTATATTTTCAGGAAAAAATGATAGATCTAGATTGATTTTATAAGAGGAAGAAATAAAATTTTTAGCCCACGGTTATGCTGATTAGGCTAAACGAGACGGTGATGAGAAATAAATGAAATAGTGGAGTGAAGAAAGTGAGAGGAAACGGGAAAACTCCGAGAAAAACCTACGCACACGGCGTTTGTAAACCACAAAGTTCACTTGGCGCGAGCTGGGATTGAACCAAGGACCCCAGAGCTGAATGCTCTACCACTGAGCCACCGCGGCCCCTTTACAACAAAGACTACAGATGAAGTATAAGATCAAACTTTCATGTTACATCAATGATTTCCCTGTTAAACAAGTCTGAGAAAGTTTACAAATGTATGTTGTCTTAGGAAGTTTGGAGGGTCGAACTTCGCATACTTCCATGAGGATGCGCCCTGTTCCCCAGTGATTCACACCATCAGTCTCATTTTGCATTCATGACATGACAGACGCTCGTAACTCATTTCTATGGGTAATGGTGAGTGTGAGAGAGGGGGAGTGAGTAAGGGAGAGTGTGAAAGTGAGGACTTCAATAATATTTGAAGGTGATGGGAAATAAGTGTGAGTTTAATGAGAATGAGTGATGATGAGTGTAATAGGAGTTAAATTGAGTGCAGGCATGAATAATATTTGAGAATGAGGTCGAGTGTGTGTTAGTTAATTGAGGACGAATATGAAGGTGAGTGTTAGTGAGGCTTAGGAAAGAAATACCTATCTTCGATTCCCATATTGTCTATAACACCCTAAAAATCTACTGACATGTTCTCTTCCTAACAGAACAAACAGTAGCGTCACATGTACACCGCGTAAAGAAGTTTGGTTTGTATAATGTTATATTTACTTAATTAATATTGAAACCGGAAGTAGTAATAGAAGATTTGTACCATATCCGATTTTTAAAAAAATAAAATGAAATCTTTGAGTTTTACGTTACACGGTTATGCTAAAGGAGATGGTGATGATGAGTAATTAACGAAATGGTGGAATGAAGATAGTGAGAGGAAACGGGAGAACCCCGAGAAAACCCACGACCACGGTGTTTGTCCACCACAAAGTTCACTTGGCGGGGGCTGGGATCGAACCCGGGGACCCCAAGCAACAGAGGTGAACGCTCTACCACTGAGCCACCGCGGCCCCCACATCCGATTTTAGTAGAGAGATTAGAGTGGAGATGGAATATTTTATTGGGATGCTGAATCAATTACAGAAAACCACTTCTCGCTATCTATTACTGTTTTTGGAAATGGTTGTTCTCTACTACTTTTGGTGGGTGACGAACTCCGTCAACGAACTCCATTCCTTACTTTTGACCCTGTACACCTCGGACAAAATTCATGGTGATCCATCAAGAAAGGACTTGATATTTTGAGTCTACCGGACAGACAGAGTAAATACTAGGTGGTGCGGAGCCGACTGACACATTTCAAAGTTGAATATTGCATAGGCGTGACAGCTTGGAGTGGAATACGCAAGAACGAACGGAGGAATTTATTTCGGAAGGGGTCCAAAGCTTTTCGGGGGGGGGGTCCAAACACAATTTCTGGCTAAATTATATTAAAAATTGTAAAATTGCCCCTAAATTTAGACTACATTTACAAAAAAGTCCGAATTTCGGGGGGTATTGACCTCCAGGACCCACCCCCTGCGTACGTCACTGGGGATACGGGTGGGAGATTGGAAGAGAATAGGATGTCTTTTTATAGCAATACCATAACAGTTTCCATCATCATCACTGGAGTGTTGAACAATTTATTTTCTGTGTTCGTACTTATTACGAAATGAAGTCAATCATTAAAGTACAGCGATTGCTCAAACATTTCATTGTCACCTGGCATTACCCTAAAGGTTCATTGTAACTGTTTCAATGTTCTTATGAAATGGCATCTTATCCACTTCCCAACCCGTAGCCGTAACCCAATCTAAGCAATCGCGCATGCGCGATATTCAAATTTGAAAACTGTCAGTCGACTCCGCGACACCCTGTATAAAAGAGTTCCGGTTCGTAAACCAAAAACTTAAAAAAAGAAAAAAAACTACAATTTTCAAATTTACTCAATAGTTTGGTTCTGACTTCCTGGAACCAAAGTACCAGCACTCCTCCGTCCAGTCGCCTAGGTACTACTTTGTTAAGATGTGTTTTCTTTGTGTACATGATAACTAGATGCACAGTTTACACTTGATTGACACACGATTAGTTTTTAAGATCTAATTCGTAACAACATAATTAGGATACGCCTTTTCGGTGCTGGAGACCCGGATCCGATTACCGAAAGACGCTCATGTGCTTCGGATCCCACGTTAAATCTGTTTAAATATTCCTTACTCCGTGAAAATTAAATTTTTGCTACATATTGTATAATTTTAATAGAATACAAGAGAGGTAGATAAACTGGAAGAAAGTATGTGACGTTCTATGTGGGTAAAGAATAAAGGAATTATTTACAATTATATACGCAACAGAAACATAGCCAATAAAGAAAGCAGAGGAAAAAGACAATGCGAATACTACAGTAGATTTTGTGGGATAAGGAGAAAAAAGAGAGAGAGAGAGAGTAAGAAATGACAGAGTAAGGAGAACAAGCAAAGTTGTAGAGATATCTAAGAAGATTCAAATAAGAAGTCTGCAGTGGTATGACGTATAATAAGAAGAACAAACAGCTATGTGATCAGAAGAGCAATTGTAATAGCGGTGAATGGCAAAAGAGGATAGAGGGAAACCAAGATAGAAATGGATAGATATGGTTAAGAATGACTTCAGGAAGAAAAGTCATAACAGGGAAAGAATTCCAGGATGAAGACGACTCAAAGAAAAACGTCCATCCTACATAAATGGGAAAAGACGGAGGGAAAGAAGACGAGTTATAATCTTCATATTTAACAATCAAATATAATATAACTAATATTAAATTCTAAAAGGACACGGCAAACGTCTCAGTGTGTGCGTTGCACTGGTAGATGTCGCTACCTGTGCTATTACTTGCCTCCTTCACGTTAATAGATGCTGTTACTTGCGTACTTGCACCACTGCTTCCCTCTCTCACGCTAATAGATGTCGCAACTTGCGTTATTGTTTGCCTGTCTCACGTTTATAGACGTAGCATCCTGCGCTATTGCTGGTCTGTCTCACACTAATAGACATCGCAACCTGTGCTATAACTTGGCTGTCTCACACTAATAGATGTCGCTACCTGCGCTATTGCCTGCATGCCTCATGCTAATAGATATCGCTACCTGCGTTATTGCTGGTTTGTCTCACACTAATAGATGTCGCTACCTGCGCTATTGCTGGTTTGTGTCACAGTAATAGATGTTACTACCTGTGCTATTCAGAGACGGATCCAGGAGGGGCGATTGGGGCGATCGCCCCCCCCCCCTTCCAGAAGAGGAAGCTTTCTTATTTTATATATATAAATAAAACCCATCCCAAAGTTTGGAGCCCTTAAAAGTAGCAGTATGACAACCCACCGCCCCCCACAGAAGTCGGTCCTGGATCCGCCCCTGGTGCTATTGCTGGTTTGTCTCACACTAATAGATGTCGCTACCATAGCTATCGTTCGCTTGTATAACGAAGTACTGAATAGTTGGAAAAATACGACATAGAGTTTGGGATAGTTGATAGGCAAACTCAAAACTAAATACATTAGTTAAATGCAACCAATCAGAGCTTTTAATTAAGCTCAATTTTAATCAAGTAGCGTCATTTCAGGTTTTACGAGGGGGGGAGGGCAACATTATCCACCGACGAAGAATATCAGATTTTTTATTAGTGTATTAGTATACAATTTATTAAAATGAATCCGTTTCTCAAACTCAGGGGGAGACCAGTTACTTCCCCTGTCCTCCCCAAATGACGCCCGTCCTTTAACCTATAGTAAGCAGAGGGTCGAAATCTCGGGCGCAACAACTAGTTATAATGCAATTTTATTTTTTAAAAAAAATACATTTAGTTAGGCCTGAAGAAGAATTCAATAAAATTCCCGTTCTTTCAAAGAAAACAAAATAAAAAATAAAAATGAAATCTTTCAGTTTTACGTCCCACGATTATGCCGGTTAGGCTAAAGGAGATGGTGATGATGAGTAATGAATGAAATGGTGGAATGAAGAAAGTGGGAGGAAACGGGAAAACCCCGAGAAAACCCACGCACACGGTGTTTGTCCACCACAAAGTTCACTTGGCGGGGACTGGAATCGAAACCGGGACCCCAAGCACCAGAGGTGAACGCTCTACCACTGAGCCACCGCGGCCCCAAAACAAAATAATTCCTCATATGATTCAATGGGCTAAAAAAAAAAAAAAAGGAAAATGGCGCAGAAATTCAATACTTTTTGAATTCTCATTCTCTATGTCTATCTGTGTGTGTGTGTGTGTGTGTGTGTGTGTGTGTGTCTGTCTGTCGGTTACTTGCGATTTTTTTTACATTTGTGAGCCCTCCATTCGATAGAACATCAAAACTTATCTGAGAAAGTGATGGAATTTTTCGCGTGACTCATACCGTTCCCGAGATATTGGCCAAAAAATTGCCGATTTCTGGAGATTTAAGGAGCCATATCTCGGGAACCGTAATTTATAGAGACGATATTGGTGTTGATCAATACCTAAGAGGATGGTGAACAATTTGGTACCAAATAGTAACCGGAAGCCACTGTCCAACTGGCCACTGGTTTGACCAGTGGTCACCAGTTAATATCGATACCAAAATGTTTACTATCCGCATAGATGTTGATTATTTCTTTATGACTTAACGTTCCTCAGATATCGACCAAAAAATAGTTCCGATTTTGGGAGATTTAAGGAGCCATATGTCGGGAATCGTAAGTCATAGAGAGGTCATATTGGTGTTGATCTATACCTAAGATGATGAACAGTTTGGTACCAAACAGTAACCAGTGGCCACCGATGGTTCCTCAAATATTGGCCAAAAAATTTCGAATTTCGGAATATTTAAGGAGATATATCTCGGGAACCGTAAGTCATAGAGAGATGATATTTTGCGTAATTTTGTGAGCAAGAGAAGAAGGTGCAGATAAAAAGATTTACTTTTACAACACAAGATTTACTTTTACAGGTAGGAACAATCAGAGTTATCCTTTTTAAAGTTCGTTTTGGCAAATAGGGGGCACGGTGGCTCAGTGGTAGAGCGTTCACCTCCGGTGCTTGAGGTCCCTGTTTCGATCCTAGCTCGCGCTGTCTGGACTTTGTGGTGGATAAACACCGTGCTCGTGGGTTTTCTCGGGGTTCTCCCGTTTCCTCTCACTTTCTTGATTCCACCATTCCATTCATTTCTCCTAATCACCGTCTCCTTTAGCCTAACCGGCATAATCGTGGTACGTAAACCTTTAAACATATTTTCTCGATTTGGCAAGGCTCTCGGAGCATTCTGGACTGGTTTATTTTGCAGCCTCATTGCTATATGAGAACAGGAAAGTGCGAGAAACACTGATCCATTGTTATTCCTGGTAGAAAGAACAGTTTCCTTAGATTTTTACGTCGTATAGTAGTTTAAGAAATGCCTCAAAAGCATTTATCCACTTTTCTGTTTAATTTTCACATATTATTAAAGTCACTCAAGATTGTCGGTGATTTTTTCCACTTGCCGATTGATTCCTTCCAAATGCAATGACAAAAAACGATCAGAAACTCATTTTTATCTTTGCAGCGAAACGTGACCATCGGAACGACACGTTAACGCATGTCTTGTTCTTGCACGGATAATATCTTCTAGACATCATTTTACGAGCCATAAATGGCCCCAAAACTACCACATCCACAATGCCTACTAAATGACTTAATAGCTTTCCGAGTGGATGGAGAAATACCAAGGAATAAAAATGGTATATTTTTTTTGACGATATTTCGTCGTATGTAACTACGACGTGATACAAGTACACAAAAGAAGTTTTCAATTCATTTGGCCTGTTTGTAACTGTACTTTTTCCTTTAAGTTTTTTGTAATCTAATGCGATATATATTAAAAGAAACATCCTTCACTAAGAAGAATTCATCACCCACATGCATCGAAGAGCGAATTTTAAAATTATTAAGACCAATTAATGACGATGGAAAAATTGGTGAAATGAAAAAGTGGGAGAAACTGGAGAATCCCGAAAAAAACCCGTAGACACAATATTGTCCACAAAAAAACTTATTTGGCCTGGGATCGAACCAAGGACTCGATGCACCAGAGATAAGCGCTCTATTATTGAGCCATCGTGTACCCAAGAGCGAATTTTAGTTATCTATTCCCAAGTTTAGAGGTTGTTAGAATCTAGACTGTTCAACGAGCAACACCATATTTGAAATTTAAGAGCTCTAAGCAGTCCGATCTTTTCTTTCTTTCTTTCTTTTCTTTTCTTTTCTTTTTTTTAAATCAAAAGATCGATTCTATTTCAATCAAAAATTTTCTTTTACGCCTTATATTTGGAGAATTACATGTACAGAACAGTGTAGCCAAATCCAAACTACCACTTAACTCTGTATGATGTGCTTATTCCGTAGAAAATACGAAAACTCGATTTAAGGCCCGTTCAAAAGTTTTGTGGCCTCTGATCCAAAAACTAATTTTGGCCACGATCGCAATCTTTTGATGCATTTTTTTAAATCGTTCCTAAAGTTCTTGGTCAAGATCTTACGCTTTTGATCCATTTTTTAATCATTCCTAGAATTATTTTTCAAAATATCTCAGACATAAGATGATATTATTTAAATGGATCTGCGTAATTTTGTAGAAAGTCCGAAACACTACAGACGAGTGATTTCCCAATTCTTTATTTAAACCTCCAATTTCTTAATTGATTAAAGCCACATTTTCTAACAACGATTAATTAATCGACAACAAAAGGTATTATATATTAAAGATAAAAAGGAGTAGGCATACGAAATATTGACAAATAAACCACAAGTCATTTACAACATTTCTTGGTATTGTTACCTACACCGAAAAATTTTATTGGAAAGGCGCCAAAGTCGAAAATCCGGATGGGATAAACATCTGGTGCAAACAAAACACAAGTATATTATTTTAAAAGAATTACGGAGTTTTGGGGAGACTCGATCCGTTATTATTACAGAAGATAAGTAAAATGATTTTAGCACCAGACATTCATCTATGTTCATCAGCGAACTACAGCAAAACAAGAAAACTGACAACAGCTTTAAGGATTCAAGATCTTCACAATTTCATTCCTGGATGCAAGCAAATATAATTTTTTCTTGTTTTAGCTGTGAGCGTGAAACACAACCGAGAACCGACCACAACCAGTAACAATATCTGAGTCATCATATTCCGGGGGCAAGCAGTGTTTCTTCCAGACCTGTGTTTTTTTTTGGGGGGGGGGCACTGGCCTCCGGAGCTCTGAAAGTGCCCCCCGAGCAGAGTATCAGTAGTGCTAACCGGAATACTAAGTGTGCCCCCCGGAACATTATTTCTGAAAGAAACATTGGGGACGAGAGGGGCCGTCACCCCAGTTGCTGAAAGCAAGAGGGCGCCGAACGAGCAAGCAGAAAGAAAAAGCGTTAGAAATGAGCAAATGTCGCAGCTCCCCGTAAAAGTATTGGCGCCTTATTAAATCAATATTGTTGTCAGTTTACAAAGAAATAGGCCTACGTTTCGTAAAAATTTTCTTGCTACCTTCGCTCGTGACTCAAACGTTTCAAGAGTTAAAGCAAGATTTTACCTTGAAGAAGCTAGGTAAACAAAGGGAATATATGTCCTTTTAATATGTTAATTAATAATAAGTAACCTTAAATTCAGAACTTTCATTCAATAAGAAATTAAATAATTGCTATAATTTCAAACATGTGTAGTAGCCAAACCATATTTTGGATTTTAAATACAAACATTAAACATATTCTTCACCTTCATCGATCAATACTGAGAATTTTTCAAAGAAGGCTCCTTCTGAATTTCTTTTACATCTCACAAAATATTTTTTAACCGTAAAAGTTATGAGATAAGTATAGCGGACACAAAATTCTACTCCGTCCCGGGCACCGAAATCTCTAGCTACGGCTCTCCTCATACGTAATACCAGATCTAAGCGTGGGCTGTGTCCGTTTTCACTAATAAGGAACCGCGAGTCTGGTGTTTGCTTACGATTGAAAGTGTTAATTTTTTTGGAGCTTTGTGCAACGCAGTTTAGGATTCGACAGGGCCGTCGCGTGGGTTGTAAGCGCCCGGGGCGAGAATTCCCAAGTGCCCCCCTCCCCCAGTGTGTTATGAAAAACAACCAGAGTTTATTCTGAACTCCTATATTTAAATATGGAATGTAAGATCATAATGTAAGACAAAAGAAGTTGGTATTATGTCAATTTATTGAAGTGAATGACTTTTGTACTTAAAACATAAAAATTAATGAAAACATGGTTTTGAATTATTGGAATCGAGTGCTATTATCGTTTATTTTGAACTTTACACATCAACATATTAATAGCATAGAATATACAAATAACGATACAAATATTTCAAGATTTAAAAAAATACTCCTTTCACAGAGGGCTGGAGAGAGTTCCAGTTGAATAATCCTAGACGATGTTTTACATTAAAGGTAATTTTCAAGTTCAATACTCTATCGGGAGTCCCTCAAGGATCTAATCTAGGTCCCCTGTTGTTTCTTCTTCTTATTAGTGATATTCTTCTGTGTATTAAAACTTCTCAAGTTCTTATTTTTTGCCGATGATCTCAAATTATACTCCAAAGTAAGTTCAATTGATGACTGCGTGAAACTTCAACAGGATATACAGAGAGTTCAAGTAAGGTGTAATAAGAATAAATTAGTCTTGAATGTGCCCAAATATAAATCTGTATCTTTCACCATTAAAGAAAATTTAATTAACTTTACCTATACAATAAGTGGCATTTCCATGTCTACCCCAAATACTATCAAAGATCTAGGAGTTATATTTGATACCAAATTAACCTTTTTTTCAACACGTTGACGCAATAACGAGTAGTGCATATAGAAACCTAGATTTAATTTATAGAATAGGACAGGATTTCTACAAAGAATCAATATTTATAAGGTTATATTTTTCGTATCGTATGTGAGGTCAAAATTAGAATACTGTTGTACTCTTTGGACACAATGTCACTAAATACTGTGATGCAATAGAAAATATACAGTTTAAGTTTTTAAAAATGCTTGCATGCAAGAAATGAAAACAGAAAAGAAAGAAAAAACGGTTTTTACCCAAAATATATTCCTTATGAAGACTTAGTAAGAATTTTAGTTTTCAAACATTAGAAAAAAGGAGATGGGCTTTTGATTAGTTGTTCTTACATAAATTATTAAACCGTAAAATTGATTGTTCAGAATTAGTTTCAGAAGTATTATTACATGTCCCAATAGGTAAGACTAGAACAGCAAACACTGGAATATTCAATTGTAGAAAAATAAGAATTAACGTGTTACATAAGTCTCCTCTGTGGAGAATGTGTGCTTCAAATAACGAAATTATTAGATTTCATGTTTAGATGTATTTAGTGTATCTGGAAACAAATTCAAAACAATATCTTCTGCATAATTAAATGACGTATATTTCTGTATGTATAATAGTGTATGTTAGATAATTATGTGCACGACACTATAACTGGGCATTAAGCCTGTTGTGTTGTCCTTACGAAATAAATAAATAAATTTTACTTAGCCGTAACCCAATCATTATTAAAATATTTCAAATAATATTATTTAAAAAAAATCATTTACCAACACAATCTGAATTCCTTTAATTTTGTTGATTTGTCGTCCCGGCTCCCCCTTGGTAGCGGCGCCCGGAGCAATTGCGTCGGCCCTGGTATCCGAAATAATGTTGTAGAGAATTTGTGAAGTTTAGAGAAAATATTTGTTTTAAAAAAACCTCTAGCAATATGAGATTTTGTTGTTTGTTGAAGTTTTAGCGCCTCTCTTTAGTACCAACAATATAAAGTGTGTTTCAAAACAACATCGTCAACTTTTGGGAGGTGATGTCTGACACCAGTGGCGTATTTAGGGGGGTGGCTTCCGGGCTTAAGCCCTCCCCGAAATCTTACTTACTATAGTAAAGTATATCAAATATCTTGCAGAATTTTCACATTTTCAGGCAAAGCCCTTCCCCCGAAAGTTAGCAAAGCCCCTCCCGAAACAAAATCGTAAATACGCCACTGTCTGACACCAAGATAATACAAAAAGTATAAGACCAACCTGGGTGCAGAAATCCGTCATTTCGGATTCGTAGTCGTGTCAAGACTTCGCTTAGGAACTAATATGTCTGCTATCCAAAAATGCATGTTTCAGAATCCTGCGGTATTTCCGCAACAATTTTTATAGAGGGAGTTAGGCTACGGGCATATAATTTGAAGTACTCACCAACTACCTCTATAAAAAATTATTGCGGAAGTACCGCAGGATTATGAAACTTGGATATTTGGATAGGACACATACTAGTTCCTAAGTGAAGTCTCGACCCGACTACGGTAGGTCTCATAGTATTGCAACTACGGACCTTTAAAGTTCATTTTTTTTTTTCATTTTTAGGCAGCCTACAACTCCGAAAGAAAGTATTTGTGCACCCAGGATGGTCTATACTTTTTGTCTTATCTTGGTGTCAGGAATTACCTCCCAAACGTTGTCGGTGTTGTGTTGAAACTCCCTATATAAGATGTAGACCTACAGTTTATAGTGGAATCCGAATCATCGTAATCCACTAAAATTACAAAGCTCTCCCATCGGGAATTGAACCCGAGACTTCGTGCACCCCAAAAACGCGTGGGCTAGCTATTAGACAAGAAGAGAGATTAATATGGGATTGCCTTTTTTTTTCATTTTATCAAGTTAAAAATTAAAGAAAAAAAACTAGTGCAGTTTTAAGTCAGAATATCTTACCATAGGGATTGTGATAGGCCACTACCTTTTATATGATCGCAAATACAAAACGAAAAACTACAATAACGCATGCATTTCACATAAATATGCAACGTCAGTTTTAATATATGCGAACTGAAAGTAGCAAAAAAAAAAAAAAAAAAAAAAGTTGAAGCAGTTATATACTTAGGCGGTTTTCTCATTTGTGTCAAATTCCCATTATTTTGCAACTCTTGGAAACAAGACCTATTCTTTTTTTATATTATGTACTAAAACAGTGTTTAATTAGACAAGTCATGAACAAGTATACAGAAGCTAATTAAAAATGCCGTTACATTTGAGTGCATATATATATAATGTATTTATAAAGTTCTTCTGGAACCTGTTTGACAGGTACGAGACATTAAAAGAAGATGATAGCTGAAGATTATTCGTCAAACTTTGGAATCGTTAATGCTTTCATTGCTTTTCTGCATTGCGTGATCTTACGTTTTAAGATTATCATATATATATTTCCTATGAACTACATTGCTCCAATTTTTTTTGTCTTCTTTTTTTCCTTTGGTTACGTTTGAACAGAAACTTTTGTTCTTTTTGAGCTACTTTTCAGGTTATTGTATCATCAAATATAATAATTGAGTGGATCAATATAACCTGCTGGAAATATACCGATTTGAGAAAAGGGATTCCGCAAGGTTCTGCCTCCGCACCTTTCTTTTTGACTTTTATATATTACTTAATGAATCTTGTGAGTCAAGTATATCTTACACGATTCCTTTTTTTAAATCTTGATAGCTGCGTGGTGCTCAGGCGACACATGCTACCGTACTGTAACATTTACATAATTTACTGGGTGACCCCTGGACAAAACCTTGCAGCTCGATAGGCTCCGTGGTTTTTGCCTGGCGCAATTTATTACACATCGTAACTTTGAAAATAGAAAAATAATGCACTATATAATTCCGTCAATCTTTTTCACAGGACTTAATAATAATTACCTATGGCGGATGCATTGGGATAATTATAGGGAAACGAAAAAAAAAGCAATAGGATATACGGTAGAGGACACACAGGAAAGATGCAAACAAACACTTAATTGTGATTGAGCAAAACTGGAAAATGTAAGTAAAGCCTTATCTCCGATTGGTCAAACGCCTGTTCATGATATTTAAAGGGAAATTCTATAAACTTTAATATTGGCTACTTTTACAATTGAAGACATCGGTGCAAGAAGGAGGAGACAGCTCCAATATTACATTTGGTTCAGGATTGAAAACAAAATATTATTAGAAATCTATTTAGTCTACTTTAGCCTTCAAATTTTTTACATTTGGTTCAGGATTGAAACAAAATATTATTAGAAATCTATTTAGTCTACTTTAGCCTCCAAACTTTTTACATTTGGTTCAGGATTGAAACAAAATATTATTAGAAATCTATTTAGTCTACTTTAGCCTCCAAACTTTTTACATTTGGTTCAGGATTGAAACAAAATATTATTAGAAATCTATTTAGTCTACTTTAGCCTCCAAACTTTTTACATTTGGTTCAGGATTGAAACAAAATATTATTAGAAATCTATTTAGTCTACTTTAGCCTCCAAACTTTTTACATTTGGCTCAGGATTGAAACAAAATATTATTAGAAATCTATTTAGTCTACTTTAGCCTCCAAACTTTTTACATTTGGTTCAGGATTGAAACAAAATATTATTAGAAATCTATTTAGTCTACTTTAGCCTCCAAACTTTTTACATTTGGTTCAGGATTGAAACAAAATATTATTAGAAATCTATTTAGTCTACTTTAGCCTCCAAACTTTTTACATTTGGTTCAGGATTGAAACAAAATATTATTAGAAATCTATTTAGTCTACTTTAGCCTCCAAACTTTTTACATTTGGTTCAGGATTGAAACAAAATATTATTAGAAATCTATTTAGTCTACTTTAGCCTCCAAACTTTTTACATTTGGTTCAGGATTGAAACAAAATATTATTAGAAGTCTATTTAGTCTACTTTAGCCTCCAAACTTTTTACATTTGGTTCAGTATTGAAACAAAATATTATTAGAAATCTATTTAGTCTACTTTAGCCTCCAAACTTTTTACATTTGATTCAGGATTGAAACAAAATATTATTAGAAATCTATTTAGTCTACTTTAGCCTCCAAACTTTTTACATTTGGTTCAGGATTGAAACAAAATATTATTAGAAATATATTTAGTCTACTTTAGCCTCCAAACTTTTTACATTTGGTTGAGGATTGAAACAAAATATTATTAGAAATCTATTTAGTCTACTTTAGCCTCCAAACTTTTTACATTTGGTTGAGGATTGAAACAAAATATTATTAGAAATATATTTAGTCTACTTTAGCCTCCAAACTTTTTACATTTGGTTCAGGATTGAAGAAATCTATTTAGTCTACTTTAGCCTCCAAACTTTTTACATTTGATTCAGGATTGAAACAAAATATTATTAGAAATCTATTTAGTCTACTTTAGCCTCCAAACTTTTTACATTTGGTTCAGGATTGAAACAAAATATTATTAGAAATATATTTATTCGACTTTAGCCTCCAAACGTTTTACAAAGAAATGTTTTACCACTATAATATTACATTCCTTTACAAAATGTTTGGAGGATAAATGAAAAATTGCGTCTCAACAGTTTCTTTTTTTCAACTGTGAATCAAATCTGCAATTGGAGCTATCCCCTTGTTGCACCGAGGTCTTCAATTTTTCGATAACAAATTGCCATTAGTTGCACAAAGTGAAAATACTATTCCATCTTTGCAAATAACACACCGAGATAATTTTAAAAAACGATTATAGAATCAACCATCGAGCTACTTCCCAGTGTCAGAATTTGACCCACAATTACTCATTTTGATTACATTTATACATTGTTATGAGCAATATTAGGAATTATTTTTCTTAAATCTGGCTCGGAACGTGCACAAACTTCTCGATAAAATTAAAATTATATCGAATATAAATAGGGGCTCTTATCATGTCATAAACAGCAAAACAAAAGCATTGAAATTGGAATAAAATTGGAAAATTAGTAAAAATACAATAAAAAACACTTGTGCATTCATGAAAGAACGAAACAAGAAAAGAAGCATAGAAATGAAATGATATGTTTCCTTTAACATGAACATCTTTTCCTTAATATTAGATATTTAGAAAGAAATTGCAAATTAAAAGTTACTTTTGAAAAATCTCACCTTTCAAAGAAATGAAAAATACAGAGGTTTTTTTCCCCTCATCTTAAATATAACATCTAAAATGTATAGCCCTGTATCTAATTTATATGTATCTAGTAGTATAGCTCTGTATCTAGTATATATATACAGGCTCGGATCCAAGGGGAGGGGCTATAGCCTACTCCTTGACGCTCAGATATATTCTACACTGGATAAAATAGGCTTCAATCTTGCTTTACACTGGATAAAGCGACAAACTATGGTTTAGCCCTTCCCTTGATCATATCCTGAATCCGCCACTATATACTATTTTTATACTATATATATATACTATTTTTTTCGAATATGGTGTGTCGCTTTGTTTCAGTTGAAGATGAAAGAAAAGCAATTTCAAATCCTTTTTAGAGTTTGTTCATCTTTTTTGATTGATTTAGTTGATTTTTTTCTCGATTTTGGGTTCGGACAGCGGAAAGGAGTTCTTCAACATTAGGCTCGGAATCGACTCCAGGACTCGTGATTTTCGGGCAATAACCACAAGTAGAAAATCATTACAGGCAAAAACCATGCAGTGAGTTGTATTACGCACAGACACACAATAATAATAATAATAATAATAATAATAATAATAATAATAATAATAATAATAATAATAATAATAATAATAATAATAATAATAATAATAATAATAATAAACAGATTTTTCTTTCATTGAAGTAAAAAAAAGAGGTCGTTTTGTTCTCGAAGTTCTTAATTTATGATAAATCTATAATCGTAATAAAACACTGTGGCCCCAGAGAAAGATTGTATATCTAGTGTTGCAGTCAATACGTTAAAGGAAGAATAAAATTGTAAATGTGTTTTAAGTATCAATCACCAATTAATTTTTAATCAGTGTTGTTGGATTAATGAAGAATTGTTAATGGCAACGGAACCGAAAATATTAATCTTAACTGAACGGAAAATGTTAGTGATAACAGAACCGAAACTGTTAATAGCAGCGAGACCGAAAATGTTAATGTTAACGCAATCGAAAATCTGAATGGTAATGGAACCGCAAATGTTAATGGTAACGGAACCGCAAATGTTAATGGTAAAGGAACCGCAAATGTTAATAGTAACGGAATCGACAATCTGAATAGTATTGGAACTGAAAATGTCAATAATAACGGAACCGAAAAATGTTCATGGTAACAGAACCGAAAATATTAATAGTAACGAAACTGAAAATGTTAATGATAATGGAACTCAAGATGTTCATGGTAAAAGAACTGGAAACGTTAATGATAACGAAACCGAAGTAATCGTTTCAATTAGATGTGCTTCGGAAAGAGAAATGAAATGCCTAACGATATATCAGTTCTGTACACTAAACTGGAAACAATAATTCAGTGTATTTCGAGAAAATAACCAAAACAAATTTTGACATAAAAATATTAGCTAAATATCGTTACTAGCCGTAAACGATATTGACCAGCTGTGAAATGATAACTTGAGGGAACCATCTTCATTTTTTTTTTTTCAAAATCTATTTCTCTTTTCTCTGTAACTTCGCTTCCACTTGAATATCGGTTTCGGTGTTAGAACCAGAACATATTAAAAAAAAAAAAAAAAAAAAAAAAAAACCTGAACTTTTTGAACCGAAACCAATAAAACTAATTTATTCGTATTGGTTCCGTTATCGTTAACAACCCTGGCTTTATCCTTTATTTTATTAGTGTGTATGGGTGTAGCATCGTATTTAGTTAAAAATTAGTGGTAGACAGTGTGGGAGAGACGTCAGGAGAACACGGTGGATGAGAAGAGTCTGCACCATCGCTTAAGTGAAATTGGACCATGAATTGTCATACAAAATGAGGATACTGTGTTTGTTAGCCATTGGTGGATGCTTGCGGTCAAGTTTCTAGTGCATTTTATGGAATTTAACACAATCCATAGTGATTATTTCGACTTGTTGGAGAGAGGCATGATGGAACACTCCTACCATATGAGCCATAATGCCTTCCGCGGGCGTAGGAGGTAGTTTTCGGATGTTAATTACCATTCGCTCGATTCGCTATAATTCGAACCATTGCTCTGATTGTTTACAATTGCGTCGTTCTTTTCTTAATCAGAAATGTCAGTCAGATGCAGAAAATGACACAGCGATTCTTGTAGGACGGTGTAAATTCATTTAGCAGTGTTAACCCTACAACGGCCAACCTATTTTCCTAACATAAACAGTCAAGGTGAGTCCGATGGAGGCGAGTGGTTTATTTCTTCTGTCACTTCTTGTTGTTTTGTCATCAAATTTGAAAGAAAACGTTGTCCGTTGCCATAGAAACCGCCGTTTCCAGGACAACAGATCCTGTCACGGTTAGCCAATTTTGAAAGAAAACGAAAACGAAGAAAAATTTAATAACGTGCAATGTACTGGAGAGAAGTCGCTAAAATTAATTCTCTTTAACGAGGACGATTACGAAACATCACCTACTGAGTGAAATCCGGATTATTTTCCAATAAAGTAAATTCCAATAAACTTTCTTGTTATTGTTGATTATTCCATATCGGACTCCCGAAGAAAACTCATCTAAACAACTTATTGACCGTGCCAATAGCGACTACTCTCAATCATGACTCCGTTTTCTTTCATTTAGAAATAGAAAAGAAAGAGAAGAAAGTAGAAGGGTAAAGAAGGAGGTAGAAAAAGAAGAAAGAAAAAGACAGAGGGTATTTTAATAAGAAACAGATTACTGGATAATTCCGGAAATATAGTAAAAGGTCGGGAAAGTCGTTGAAAGATGAATCATTCTAAATGTTATTAACGACTAATCAATTTTGGAATGCTTCGGAATAGACACATGTTCCCTCATACCACCCAGACCTAGCTCCAGGCACCACGACCGTGGGATTGCCCAGACCTAGACCTGGAACCGAGAAAGGTAAAATCATTCTTTGTACTGTTATTCCAACCGGTGATTGATAACCATCCAGCATCTGAACTCTGTTCTCTAGGATCGACCACACATATGAATTAGCCAAGAGGAAAAAAAAATCAGACTTATAAACTCAATATAAATTTATGTATCGTATCAATAAGAATTTCAACTTCCTGGAAGAAAGATGTCGTATTTAGGCTCATCCTGCTATTTTTGTTTCACTCCTACAGCCGATTTAAACCGTTAGTGACGGTCCTTCATGACCTAGGTTATTTACCTTAACACATATGTCAAAACATGACACATATATTACAGATGTTAATATGACAAATGATATCACACAAATTACTTAAATTAAATCTATCAGGCATTCACACGCTCACTCACTCAGGACAGTGTATATATGTTTAAAGGAAACCAACTAACTACAAAGATACAAATAGTTTATTACATTCATAGTGGAAAAAGAAAAAAATTAATTACAACGAAAATCTTAAAAGCACAAGTTCTTGGTTATATATTAATAGAGTACATAGTGTTATATTTTAGTAATTTTTTATATGTCCAATCATCTTGACAAATAGAAAGAGAAAAAAAAATATTTACATGTATCATATCTTAGGCATGCTAAAACAAATTATGATTTGCGACATACGCAAAAAGACACTTATTTCACTTTTTAAAAAAAAATTTGACAAAGAGGAAAGAAAAGAAAAAAAAAAGAACTTTTTGGTGCATCCGAACTTATATGAGTCTCTACCTCACATCGGGTAATAAAATATTAATGATTTTGAGCGTTCAAATCACAGATCACGCACTACTCATAGTGTCCAAAACATTTCGCTCCATTTGACTTAGTTTGTGGTCATTTATATATCTATATATGTATCTAACTATCGGTTTACAAAAACCATTTATCGTCTATATTTGGTTTGTAATTCGTAACAGTTTATGTCTGCAATCGCACATTACGACGCTCTACCCATCTAGGGATTTTGAGAAAATAACTTTCACTAGAGGATGTTTCTCCTCTTAGACGATCCATTTCCAAACTTATTATTTGCTTAGTTTTAAGTTATTTATTTAACACAGGGACACGTCATGAGACCTTTCTTCAAGATCACTTTCGTATATATGTGTATATAATTCGGATTTTTTTTAAAAACGATCTCCCGCAGGTGTACGGAGTATAAAGGTTCAAATTGAGGATAAAAAAAAAAACTGGTCAAGTCACAGGATACATATGAAGGTGAGGATTCAAGGTGCACTTTCCACAATGATTTTAGGTTAGTTGTTCAGGGATAATATGCGTTATGATGTGAGTTACGTTTAGACCTGCCGTTACTTTCCAATACATGCCATTACATAATTACATAAGGTACCATTTACATTTATTCAAAAGAAAAGGAAAATTACTTAAGTGCACGGCGGTATTCTTAACAAAATCTACATTCTTACATTCGTCGGAGAACTTACTGGTAAACTATAGCAACCAACACACGTTTAGGGGGACAGACACGAGCGCTCTTACATATATTCATAATACATTTAATATCATACTTTTACTTTAAAATCATATTCACATACTACTTACATATACATTTCGACGTATTCATTTCTCTATATATATATATTTATTATAAATGCGCACACATTTAAATTAATCACCCCAACAATAATTTTTTAAAAGGTTGCAAACATTGTCCAAGAAAACAAATGACTTCCGACATTACATATGAAAAAGAAATTTTTTTACAAGGGTACAAATAGTTTATAAATTTTAACTTTTATATAATCAACTCGTGTTTAAATCATGAAGGAAAAAAAAAACTTTGGAAGGCAGGCACGTAACACAGAGCATTTCTAAAGATATAACTAGATAACCTAAAATACAATTTCTGGGCCCAGACCAACTACAAGGTAAACGAAAACCAACACAGAAAAGAAAGTGACCAATGGATTAAAAAAAACTTAAAAGGGACGACGGTGAAAGAACGTAATTTAAGTATCGTCAACTACGAAGTCTTTGTTCATTTCGGCGATAGGTCAAAATGTGATGGAGGACCCAATCACTATCTACTTTATCCATGAATCGTGTCTTGCAACGTCCCAGCTGGTAATTTCAGATCAGAGTTGTACGTTAAATAAATCGTAAGCGACAAGTTCAAAATCGGGGGGGGGAAGGTTGAAAAATTAAAAAAAATATATATATATAAATCTCGAAGTAAGAAGGAAGAAAGAGACAAGAGAGAGAAAGCGGCGCCAACGAAAGGAGAAAGATTAAAGTACTACTCACTACACAGAAGAGTGATCGAATTTAAATATATAACAACTCATAGCCAAAATATTCACATATGCCGAAAGAGGGTGGTTTACTTAAATACGTAAACTAAGAGGGAGTCCCTGCTGCCAAGGATGCAAGTTCTGTGTCCATCAGATCCCAATCCCACAAGAATTTGCTTGTAAGATTGAAATCCGATCCCCGTATCCGGCCCAGACCAGCAGGATAAAAGGAGAGGGGGAAGGGACCGGGTAACTGCGTCCCCAGTTTTGAAATCTCTAAGTAAGAAAAAAAAACATTCGACCCTTCAGAAGAACTAAGGAGGTTCTAGGACAGTAATGAAACTAGAGTAAAAGTATTAGCTAAGATATCCCTAACTAATGATTTGCCGAAAATAAAAAAAAATTAAATAAACTGAATTTCGGATCGGTGATTTCTATGGCCAAACCTCACCGATAGCTCCCCTTCGCAGAATGCGCTAAATTCTGAGGCATCGATTAATTTCCATCACTATCTAGTTTGGAAACTAAGAAAAGAAAACGAAAATATTCAAGGGGGGAGAGGTCGATGCCCGGGTACGGTATAATAAATTTCAATAATTAATTGTTTTGATTCTGTAACCCTGTCAGAGCTGTCGCCTCCATGA
Organism: Thermobia domestica; assembly: GCF_964235325.1. NCBI lineage: Eukaryota > Metazoa > Arthropoda > Insecta > Zygentoma > Lepismatidae > Thermobia > Thermobia domestica. The sequence continues at coordinate 209,764,751 of NC_137465.1, forward strand.
ACATTGTAAGCTAGCCCGAGTAGGTAACGTGAAGAAAAAAAAATCTCACGGAGCAGGATATTCTATTTTAAAACTGACCAGAAAATATAATTCACTACAGTCCTGATGTATAACTACTACTGTCTTTTCACAATTTATTATTCAATATGTCTAGTCAGCGATTGTATGATGCTACCTATTCTATCAGATGGTATTACTATGGTTGATTATTATTATAACACATAAAACTACAAAGTATTACCATAGTCCGACTATATATTGCCCTCCGATCCGCGTGATATCATGGTGCAGGGGTCAGAATCTGAGATGTTTGTAGTTACACGTATCTATTCAATATCTATATATCAACACACGGCGAAGTATTCACTGGGCTACTATATATTTAACTATATGGGTGTCCTATATTCTATATTCATTTACTACAATATTCATATACTTTATATTCATATTCACATTAATATTCATATCATCATTCTTTCCATTTGCCACGACGCTATATTCTATAAACACCCTGTTTCCTCTATCTACGCCCAGCCTATATACACATTTCATCATAACACTTTAAAATCTATGGTCACTACAAACATTTCCCATTCCGATCACCGCACGACAACCTCACTCGAACTCAAGACTCCTTCACCACACACACAATACTATGTAATACCTGGTAGCTTTATTAAGAACGAAAAAAAAATCCTACGTATATTCACTGAAAATAGAATTATCTGCGATAATGTTTAATGTTTATAAAATTCTGCAGCAACAATGAACTTCTGCAGCCACGAAGAAAGAAATGAACATTTAATATAATTTCAAAGCGAAGAACTAGCATCATATCGCCCGACTTCTGTTAAAAAATTACGTATTGTTTATTTACTTAAATATTTTGACTTCTAGACTAGGCAGAATGTTGAAATTTTCAGAATATATTAATTTTGGGTCACTTGACCTAACTGTACATTCATATGGGCTGTGAATTATACCTTCTAGGTTTTATTTCGGAAAGAAAGGTCAATTTCATGAAATCTAAATCACTAAGCACCTCGACAGAAGAATGGCGGTTAGTACTGACTTTTGACACTAGGGCTAGCGACGATATAATCAACCCTTGAACAACTGAATGTGACCTTGTACACGGAATTATTATACTATATTAAGTTCACTATTAAATATTGTGTATGAGTTCACTTAATGACGGAATAATAAAGAATTTATCGCATAGTAAATACTACACTGTCCATATTTAATTATCTCACACACTCTTTCATCACTTAACTACCACTACCACTGATACTACATTACAAATATACACATACTACTTAAACTACAAGACACATCATGCCAATACACACCAATCATCACTATCATTAATACATGTTATACTAATAAATATACACAGACAACATTCAGATTTTACCATTTTAAATCGGCTCTATGCAAGGTAACGAAAGGAAAGGGAAAGAAAGGAACGGGGCCAACTGGCCCTGTATTCACTGAATCACATTCTGTGTTAAGAAATTACGTATTGTTTAATCAATGCCCCGAGGGGACATATCAAAGTGTTGACTAACAATAGGACCCCTGCCCTGAAGGGGCAGGAACCCGGAACAAACTACATGTTCAACTCATCCCGCTGGAAGCCGTACTCCCAATTTGGGAGTCAGATAAGAGCCCTTACGATAAATTTACACGTGCATTGTGATTACTATACTAACTACAACAGAATTAAATGCCGCCATGTATGTTAAAAAAAAAAAAAAAAGAAATCACTCGCTACCTACATAAACAAATCTATAATGGACAGGTCTTGTAACCCTCAATTAGCAGGAAAATTGGAAGGTGAAAATATCAGGGGAAAACACTGATCTTCAGAACCGGTTTTAGGAAAAGAACAACGGAAATCACACTACTTCTGAATCCTGTCCATAGCGATCAGTAGACGAAATAATGGCGTTCCTATATTGCACTTCCTATTTCTGCTTTTTAGTCCGGTTTTTACTATGAAAAGCTAGCAAATTTATGGCTCCTTAGCTTCCTGCTTGGTAGTTATTCAACTATTATATTAGTTTTACCTTTTACTGCAGCTTTTCTAGCTCCTTTCCGACTTTCTGAGCTAGAAGATCCTAGTCCGGCGTCTTCAGTGGAATTCTTGCAGGGAATGGAATAATTGCGCCCTAATATCATAGCGTGGGTTTATCAGCCAATCAAAACTAAGCATTTTGGCGGTGGGGCTTTGAAACGAATAAAATTTGGTAAAATCTGGATTAAACTAGATTTTAGAAGGATCTAGGTATCTAAAAGAGAGGTGAAGGGTGGTCCTGAAAATTCTGTCGAATTTTAGATTGGTTATTTGGTCTGAAAGTTCCGTCCAATAGTGGATCTATATTTTCAGATAGCACTGACACCGTAAGAATTGTAATAATCCATTTACACATCCATATACAAGACTTATAACTAATTTAAAATATAAATAAAGGTATTGATTCCCAAAACTATAATTCCTAATGAATTTTTTATAGTTTCCCATGTTAATTTGAAATAAAATAACGAACAAAATTACGAATTATATGAACAGCCAGAAATTTTTTGTTAAACGTCAGATACAGTCGGTGCAAAAAATTTCGGGCACCCTCCTATTAAGAACATAATATCATTAGACTGTAATGGCATATTACAAATTGAATAAATATGGGCAAATACTTGAACCTGTTTTTACTCATCGCACCGCGAAATATTGGTGGTCCATACTTTTTGTCCCATAGCAGTTCTTTGTTCAGATCTTTGGCTTTCAGTTGACCAGTAGTATACAAAGGTCCAAGTAAATACTTCAATTCTCTCTCATTGACCGGATTCCACTGATTCTGCATGTTGCTTCTTCATGGGTATACCGATAGTCTTCACACATAGTCTTGAATAAATAATAACAGAGCGTTTAAATCAAAGTTTACCAATTTACCGATTGTACGGAGCCGCGAACGACTGTGGTATGGGGTATGCCTAACCTGTCTGTAATTGCTCGAACACCTGTCCAAGGATCCGTTTCCACGATGTTACTGAGAATGTTATCAGAACCTGCTGTTGATCTGTAGCCACAGCTTTCTTTCTTTTCTTTTCCTTAATGTTGTGTCGCGATTTATGATAAATTTCATAAATCAACAGCGTATGATGTGTGTACTCACCAATCTTGGTACAAATGCACTTTTGATATTTCCTGTTGTTAGAAGTACAGCATATTTTAGTAAGAACCTATAACAGAAAGTTACTCGCAATTGAGTGCTCTTTACGGTGCGCACATTCATATGTTCCTGTTCAACAAAAACATCGGCTGTTTTCTAAGCCGTAACGGCAATTCACACTTTGTTGCGTTACATAAGATGGTTTCCTATCAGACGTAAAACTGGACATCTCAATCGCACCAAATCAAAGTGTATTGCTCTGTCGTTAATGGGAAGTATGGGAAGTATGGGAGATTATCTTTGCGCAATTAAGAACTTTCTTTAAAGCCATAACATTAGAATATTCTTTTAGCAGGGGTGGCCACTAAGCCGACCGTGTACGCTGTGAGAGGTAATACGCGATGGTTTGTATTGATCACTATTATTATTTTATGATTATTAATTTACCCTTGTGAGCTAGTGAACAAATAAGTAAACCACCAATGATTTCTGAAATGAAAAGTAACCTTCAAAATTATAAAGGCTGACCCCTCCTGCCCTATATATTTGAGAACATCTTTTTGTTGGTAACTTCTGAACGGACTGATCAATATCAATTCAAAATTTTCAATAACTTACAGAGAATGAGTTTCTCTCTATCCCAAAAGAAATTAAATTCAAATTGATTTAAAAGTTCCGAAGTTCTGAGATTGATTTTGATGACTTTGTTCCATACGTAGTACATGAAAAAACGTGAAGAATTTAAATTAGATACAAAAATGAAATAGTCTGCCTAGGAATTAGAAGAGAGGAACTTCTTGAACCCACAAGATCAGTCATTTGTCCTGTTCTTAGTTATTTGTAAGTTGCGGGTTACTTAGATAATTTACCATGCTGATAGGGGGGGGGGGGAAAGGTTGATCTTAGAAAATAGGGTAGTGAGTCCGAGAATTATATTCTGTGATCTCCAGTACGGTACGTAGAATTTCACCAAGGGAGGTTCTAGCAGTCGATCTCATATACTTTCGAGGCAAATGTGAATATCGTATTTACAGGTATATCTTAATATAGTAAATGCTTATTTTTCCGAAATGTCTTGCTCACCCTTGCGTACCCCGCTGATGACGTCATGCAACGACTATTTTGAAATGACTGTTCTACAGTGACCAAGAACATCTGACTATAACCACAGAGGAATCCTCCGGTTCCAGATGAACCAACCTAGTTATGTTAGTTTTATGGAACTTCATCTCTTATTTAGAGTCTTAGTGGGGCACGTGTGTCTCGGATTCCACATTGTGTACTCCATCTTCTGTCATAAAGTCTGAGTCCTGATAAGAAAGATAACGCTCCAATTAAACGAATCTGAGTCCTTCTGAGCAAGACGCGAGCATACCCAATTGACGTCAATCCCATGGGTAATACAGACATCAATAATATCTTCATTTTAACATTTCTTATTTTCCTTTCACGCTGTATTTGATGCATGATAAATGCAGGTAACTGAAAAAGGAATAATCGGCACTTAGTTTCTATACGCTGCATATAAAGAAATAAGAATCGTTTAACATGATTATTGAAGATTATTGTAATGTATAAATGTACTGTGAACAGGGCCGGCGCGAGGGGGGTCGAGCCGTGCCACCACCCAGGGCGGTCAATTTAATAGGCGGTAAAATTTGAAAAAGAGAAGAATACTCTGAAAATGTAATGCTTCGTAAGAGGCCCACATGGAAAAAATAAAATTGTGTTCACCTGAGAATGTAACTGAACTTTCCCTCAGGAAAATGGTCACTCAGGAAATTCAGAGCATTCCCCCTTCATTTTTAATTATCAGACTACTAGCCACAGGTATCTCGTTCAATATTTCCTTCGAAGCGGCGTAGGTAAGATTTTCAGATTGGGTGGATAAGATCATCAAAGTGTCTTTTATTATTTTTCTACTCATCAATGTTCTAACACTCCACACAAAGTATGCAAAAGGTACACTCCCACTTGAGACAGGCCGTTCTAGCCTACAGTATCAAGAGACATTTAGGTTTAATACCGAAGCATAACATTGGAAGAACGTACTAAAACGACTAGTTGGAATAATACAGTTTTTAGGTGAACAATGTCTATCGTTACGCCGAACATCAGATAAACTTTAGAAAAGTAATAATGGTAATTTTCTGAAACTGGTAGAACTTTTTGCAAAGTTTGACAGCATCATGGCCGAATGCATTAAAAGAACTATGGGAGAACAATATAAACACCAACATTACTTAGGGAAAGATATCCAAAATAAAACTATTCAAATTTTTAGTGAACAAATAAAAGTGAAATGCTGTCTTTGTTGAGAGCTGCAAAATATTGTAGTATAATACTAGACTGTACGCCAGAGCAAGAACATATGACAATAATAGTTCGTTTTGTATATACAAATTCCATACAGTAATGGAGAATGCCTTGTAAAACTTTGCACTTTCTTGGTTTCGTACCGGTTACAGACACCACGGTCTAGGATTGACAGAAGTAATAATTAAACAGTTAAAGGAAATAAGTATCCGTTGAAGACATGAGGGGCCAGGGACGTACGCAGGAATTTATTTCGGGAGGAGTCCAAAGCTTTTCAGAGGGGTCCAAAGACAATTTCATCTTAAATTATATTAAAAATTGTAAAATTGCCCCTAAAACTAGACTAAATTTTACAAAAAAAGTTCGGATTTGGAGGGGGGTCCGGACCCCCAGGACCCACCCCCTGTGTACGTCCCTGTGAGGGGCAATGAATATGATAATGGTTCCAATGCGAAAGGCAAACATTCAGATATTCAGAAGAGAAATTAATTTCCTAGCCTTTTATGTTCCTTGCAGTAGTCATTCACTAAACCTTGTCGTTAATGATGCAGCCACATCATCTCAGTACACCGTTTCATTTATTTTTTATTTATTATTATTGTTATTTTTGTATAGTTAAATAAGTTAATGACTTTTTTCTCCGTTAATTCAACGTTGGACCATACTAAAGGAACATACTAGCGGTCTCACTTTAAAATCATTAAGCACCACAAGGTGGGAGAGCCGAATTGATGATCTGACTCCACTTAGGTATCAAATAGATGAAGTTTATGATACCTTACTTTAAATAAGTAACGACAATAGAACAAGATAGAATGGTCACCCACGATGTTCTGTGTATAGCAAACCAACTGCGTGACTTTCCTTTCCTTTGCTCACTCGTTATCTGGCACGACTTTTTACTCCACATAAACATAGTAAGCAAAAGTCTCCAAAGCATTGAATGAAGTCGGGTTTCTTGAAAATATGTCTGAGTACTTTAAGAGGAGCAGAAATGATGCAAAGTTTCAATCTTTCTTAGTTGATGCGATGAAGTTGGCATCACCATTAGATATGGATGATCCACGGATAGGTAATACAGTGCAAGCTCGAAATCGAAAAGAAGAGACAGTTTCAGGACGAGGCAGAGGATGAGGCTATTGAAGATCCACAAACTAGATACAAGATCGATTTTTATTACAAAGTTCTAGACGTGATTGTGTTAGTTTTAAGAGGAAGGTTTGAGCAACTTAAACATCACAGCGAGTAATCTTAAAGATATGCCACCTGAACTTTTGTCTGAAAAGTGTACTTAACTTGCCAACATTTTAACACATGAACAATCGAAAGATATTGACCCCAGTGGTTTGAAAGATAAACTGAAAAAATTATCCGCTATAATTAAGCCTAAAAATTCAGCAAAAGAGTGTTCAAAATTATTTAAGACATGGTTTTACTCCCAATGTCAACGTTGTACTTAGGATACTATTAATCTTACCGGTAACAGTGGCAAGTGGAGAAAGAAGTTTTTCGAGACTTAAGCTTATTAAAAACTATCTTCATTCTTCTATGTCTGAAACACGCTTGAGTGGTCTAGCGATGATATGAATAGAACACAAATTGGCTGAAGCATTGGACTATGCGAATGTAATAAAGGAATGTGCCCATATCAAAGCAAGAAAAGTTTATTTCAATTAAGGTATGTTAAATTTAAGAATCTCTATTGTGTTTTAGCACATTATAAGCTTAGGCTAATCGCTTAGTTTTGCCATAATATCTAATTCACTATGTATTATCCTCATGCTCCATACTCTAGTGGAAACACCTTTTGATATAAAATAAGCTTAAAAATTAAAATTCTTAGTCGTGACTAAAGCTATGTTTCTTTATTTGCTGTATGCACTGCTGTATATCACAGATATACAGCGAAATAGAGGATAGTGAATATTGTGTCATGTATAAAGTCGTTTAAATGTTACGTAAGCATTCGAGAGAGATAGTTCAATTTTTGTTTACTTTTCCATTTCATACATGTTTTTTTAATGGGGCATCTTACTTTTTCATGACACTTTCAAAATAAGGTTCGCAGATTAAAGGGGCGACATGTGAAAGTACATGCAAAACTGTTGGCGCCGGCCTTGACTCTGAATTCGTACTTTATTTCCAAAACAAATGACACAGGAAGCATCAAATGAAAGGACAGAATTTGGCAACGCATTGTGTGTGCGTAGGGGAGGGAAAATGTAGCAAGGGAGTAAGCCATAATGGTCCACCTGTTTCCGGTCAAAGGTGAACATGAAAGTTCTTCCATTTTCGGGGTGGATGGGAAAGGAGGGGAGAGAAGTTGTAGGTAACATTAGTGATTATCCACGGTAAGCTATTATGCATACAGTAGTACTTCTTTTCTGTTAAACAAAAACGAGGGAAAAAGAGCGTGGTAATTTATATGATGTAAGAGGAGTTATAAATAAATGGCTCCAAAGCTTTTTAGAAGGTAGGAATCAAGCCGTAGTAATTATCACACGGATGTACAGGGTACAAGTTCGAAATATACCTCTGACATCAAACCAATAAAATGCGGGGTGCCACAAGGCTCGATTTGGTGACAGTTTTGGTGCCCTTTATATCTAAAATGAAATGTATTCTTCTCGCGGGAAAAAAAGGCATTCTGGTTTGTATGGTATAAAACAGATTATTTCAATTATTCAAGCTTAAAAAAAAAACACTGAAACTGTAATAATTTAACATTGTTTTTATCATGACAGATTTTTCTTTCTTTCTTTCTTTTCTTTTCTTTTTCTTTTCTTTTTTTTTTAAATCTCACCTTCCGCACTTTTTATTCAGGGCCTACTCATAATCAGGCTTCATGAACGAAATGCATCATAGTCCAGCAGACGAAAGAATTGAAATCAAGCATTTCCCATCAATTATCTTTTAAACACTCTATTTTAAGTATGTTCTCATCAAGAATAATTATAATATTAACGATTGTATACTAATCACTTTTATTTGAAATACGTCTTCATTTCACCATTGCTTTACGATCAAGACCAGAACCTAAAATTCTCTGCTTCATCATGAATTGAATCGAAAATAATATTGCTTACGATCTATTTGTTTTCAAGGAACAACATCCAAGTACATAATAATGGTTTATAATTACTAGATACTATATTATATATATTACTAGATACTACAAGTGACAAGTGGGGACGTACACAGCATCCTACCACTACAAATAGACCTTAATCCAGCAATGAATCGACAATAGTTGATAATAGTATGTGTGACCCCAGTTCTTATTCCTGATATCTGAAGAGATCATATGTTTAACTCTGTAGCTGTAAGAGTTTCTAAACCTGAAAATAGTTAAAGTAAAATTTACTGTTCCTGGGTATAACTGTTATGTTTGGGAATAACAAACGGTTCTGCGGACTCGAAATATTTTAAGAATCGGTTCTAGGGAACCGGTGCGAATTGGCTGAATAGTACCAGTGGGTATTATGTATAGTCGACAAGAATGACCGAATAGTCAGAGGCATTCAGTCGATGATCAATCTCCGATTCTGTCTCGGATTCGAGTCCTACTTACGGCAAGTATGATTTAACTGTTCCTCAAGTTTATATTTGTTTGTTTGTTTGTTGTGGCTTTAATCCCTTAGTTACCAATGTTATCATCCGTTTTCAGCACCGAAATTGCATGAGACGTGGATCTACATGTTAAAGTAGAATCTGAATCACAGTAATGCATTTAACTTGTTCTGTAGTGGGAATCAAACCCGGGGCGTTCACTGGCCACTAGACCAGCTAAGAGAAAATTAAGTTCCTGTGTTTGTCTCTATTTAGTGTTTCTTTCAATAAGCAGGTAGAAGAAAGATGAATAACAAGAGTTTAAGCAGTGATTAAAAAGAAAAGAAAAGAAAAAAAGAAAAGAAAAGAAAAGGATCAAAAGATTGCGATCTTGGCCAATAAGTAGCTTTTGAATCAGGGGCCACAAAAGTTTTGAACGGCACCTAAATCGAGTTTTCGTATTTTCCACGAAATAAGCACATCGTACTGAGTTAAGTGATAGTTGGGTTTGGTTACACCATATGTACTTCTCCAGATATAAGGCGTAAGAGAAAATTTTTAGTTCAACTATTTTGGATCTTTTGATGCATTTTTGGATTAGAGGCCACAAAAGTTTTGAACGACCTCTAAATCGAGTTTTCGTATTTTCTACGGAATAAGCACATCATACTGAGTTAGTGATAGTTTGGTTTAGCTACACTATGTATAGTTCTCCAGATATAAGCCCTACAAGAACATTTTTGATTGAAATATATTCGATGTTGGATCAGGGGCGAAAAAACTTTTGAACAACCCCTAAATCGAGTTTTTGTATTGTCTACGGAATAAGCATATCATACTGAGTTAACTTATAGTTTGGGTTTAGCTACACTATATGTAGTTCTCCAGATATGAGACCTAAAAGAAAATGTTTGCCTGAAATATATTGGATCTTTTGATCCAAAAATAAAATGGTTAAAAGGGCAAAAAATCCGAATGCAAGGAAAAGCTCAATGCATTCGGTATTCCATTTTTCTTATTATTATTTTTAAAATACATTGCCTAAGAAGAGATTGTATCATGAGGGACGTCCTAGAGGGTATGGTGGCGGGAAAGAGAGGGAGGGGGCGAAGGAGACTACAATTAATGGATGATATAAAAACAGAAAGATCATACGCGAAGACGAAGAAATTAGCGGAGGACCGTGGAGCATGGAAGCTTCTCAGCTGCGGCAAGTGACCTGCCAATAAAGGCAGAATACCTATGATGATGATGATTTTTAAAATGGCTAAAATTACTTGTGTTTTCTGTTTCTTGGTTCTGGGTTCTTAACTCGATAAAACCTCAATTAATGGTTTCAATTTCACCTCAACCAATAACTCCAGTCTCTTTTACCCTCGTTTAATTTCAATTAATGAAATTTAATTTTTATTTTATTCTGTTTTATTTTACGCGAACATGGCCTATAGTTTAATCGAAATCTGACCACAATCAGGAGTTGTTGGTGATCATGATACGCGATAGGATTTTTTCACACGTTTTAAAATGCAGATTATGAAGGAAACGCATTATTCAGTTTTGCCTTGAAAAACAACTAACACTAATTACAAAGCATTACGAAATAAATTGGAGAATATTCTAAAATAAAAATACTGCATATTTGTGGGAAATTTGTGTATTTTTGTTTTGACGTCATAAGTGACCTTTAAAGAATATTCCCAACTAACATTTCGAGAACACTAATTTCTGTGTTTCACATGTAATTAATATTCGTTCTGTGTTTTATGTGCACTGTGTAGAATATAGGACAGATTTTTTTTTTTTAAAAAAAAGGAATGGGTGGCTTCTACTCATAGGTTATCGAAAGCAAAATTTTTATGAAAATATTTTATTCGAAATAGAAAAACAGCTCGGTGAAAACAGAATGACCAAAAACGATATTAAATTATATCTTCGACTTAATGTTCATATGTTGTGCAGAGTTGGTGTGGGTCAGTGGGTCTTGAGTCAAGTGGGTCAAGATTTGTAAGTGGGTCAGTGGTTTGTGGGCCAAGTGGGTCAAAATTTGTGAGTGGGTTAGATCGTGGGTAAAATTTGTGAGTGGGTTAGGTCGTGGGTAAAATTTGTGAGTAGGTCGTGGGTCAACAGGACGTGACTCACTGCTACCCAAAATACACCGTGACCCACTCTGACTCACCGACCCACTCTACTCAGTGCATTGTAGACAGCATGTTTTGAACACTGGTTAACTTCTCTACGTTTTACTTTCAAGACCTCTATTTTTCTTCGTTTTTCATTTGTTTCTACTTACTCACCTGGGTGAAAAAACCACTTCATTCACTTTTGGATATTGATATTTGTAACTGTAATAATAACAATAGGACTTGCTACTTGGTTTTCGAGACACAGTCGAATTTTACACTTTTTTCCTCTTTACGTTGGCCTATTTTACTTTGATTTGAGACTTTCAAATTTCGTCCTATTAGCCATTTAAAAGTATCTGTAATTCAACAAGCAAATAATTATATATGATAATTAAATTAAAATTCTCGTAATATGGTGCATGACATAAGTCGCGCTAGTGTCAACGTCTTTCGTCTTTCAGTGCCATCTGGAAAGTATCGATGTAACTATTTGATGAATTTGTATATTTGATCTGTGGTTCTTTATCTCCGTATTCATGTTTCAAAACAAGGACCTGAAATGTATACAATCTATAGACCTTATATATAAAAATGAGTCATTATGTTTATGACTTAATGACACTTGAATAAGATGACTGATCTCGATCACATTTTAAACATAGATGAGGTTTTAATTTGGGATGTTTTTTATCATTTCACTTTGACAGTGCAACTTAGGGAATGGGGAGGGGGAAGATATATAAAAATGATCGAAAATGATCGATATTAGTATCGAACCTATAGTTATCGAGGTCTCTGAGATGAACAGTGACGCTTCCGATACCGTTTAAATCTAAATTCAGCAGCGAAAGTTGGAGGAGGGGAAACATTTATTTAAAAAATGATCGGTATTAGTGCCGAATTTATAGTTGTCAGGATCGCTGAGATGAACAACACTGACACTTCCGATGCTGTTTAAATTCAAATTCACTTCTTTATGTCCAAAATGAAATGTATTCTCCCCGTGCAAACAACGAGTATTCTGTTATATATATATATATATATATATATATATATATATATATATATAGGGTGGTCCAGCCAGTAATGGGCACAGGTCCAGTAATGAGCTCTAGCTATAGTTTTTCGATGAGAAGTTTTCTATTTCAACAAGTACACGGAAAGCAATGCTCGGAATTTGAACATTGATTAGTCAGTTCTGCCCCATCTTTTTATTTAGCACGTCTGTCATTCGATTGTGTGTTGGTGCGAGAGAGAAGAAGGTGACCTGGAACAATTTGCGTGTTTTGCTTGTTTTCGGAAATTTTTCAAGTTCGAAGGAGATTATTTCAGAAGAATATTAAAGTTACTATTGTTAAAGGTAGGTGAAATACATTGTTTTACTTTATTTATGAAAGTCTTAATATGTGTTTAAACGTAGAATTTCAAGTGTAGAACCATTCGTGTACCGTCTGACCTGGGGTGCTCATTACTGGATGACTATTTTATCTCCTGACAAGTAATGAGCCCCCCATGCTCACTTCTGGTTCAAATGCTTGGCATGCTAATAAGGCACAGAATTGTTTGAAAAATGCATCATAATGTGATCCTTATTTGCCTACGAAATATCAAGGAAATAACCTAACTCCTTCCAGTATTGGGCATGGGGATGCTCATTTCTGGTCGAGAGGTGCCCATTACTGGTTTTCACTTATACTGAAGACGCAGGAGTTTTCTATTTCGAAACTTTAGGCCTAGAATAATATAAGCTAAATGTTTTGTTTTCCTTGTATTATCATTACTAATTGTGGGTAATAGCTTTTCGCATAGCGCTGCAAGACCCAACTCATAGTCATAAATTTTTCTGTATAAAACTCCTTTTTCTCTCGTTATTTTGTAGAGCACATTCATTACTATGGCTAATGTGCACAGAAAACTAAAAGATTAATTTGTTTTTAATTATTCATATCTTTAACTAGTTGTCATAAAGTGCCCATGTAATTGAAATAAGAATAGCTTTTATTAGTATGTAAATAAATCCTAAATTGTTTTCTTATTTTTTTCCAGGATTATTTTGGATCCCCAACTTTGACGATGGAAGGCACTAAGAAACTGCTTACACCACCTCAATGGTAAATCCTTAAATTACACCATTGAGCAATTACAATCAGCGTTATCAGCTATCGATTTAGGAATGAGATTTTAAAAACCTAGCACAGAATTCAATGTTCCTAGTGCAACGTTACAGAAGAAATTAAGCAGCCTACCGAAAATTAGTTAGAAAGATGGGTCCTTACACATGCTGAAGAGGCAGCTTTAGAAAAGTGGATTTTAAAGATGGCAATTTTTGTGTTCCCAATCAGAAAAGAAGAACTTCTTGACATAGTTAAAAGTCTTAGATGATGATGGAAGAGAAAATCCTTTCAACAACAACAGACCTAGTTGTAAGGCGGCAGGTATATTTCCCTTTGATGCAAATGCCGTAGATTATACTAAGTGCATGGATGGAAGACAAAATCTTCAGGAAAATCCAGAACAGGAAACAGTTCGTGCCCAAGGACTTAAAGCACACATTTCTTCACGAACTGGAGAGTAAAATTGATATGGAACTATTGGAGCAGTTATATGCAGAGAAGAAAAATACCGGTACTGAATGGAAAGGATGTGTTGGTTGTGTGGAAATCATTCTACAATAACGTGAAGCGCCAGGAAGACAAGAATGAACAGTCGATACTTGGTCCTGATCCTGATGTTCCAAGTTGTTCATCAATGCTAGTGTTAAGAAGTAATTCCTAAAGAACAATCCGAAAGTTCCCCGAACACAGAAGATCCTATGCGTGTTAATATTGATAATAGGATGTCTCAAAGCAACAACGGAAAATTCACATTCTCAGAGAACAAGAAGAAATTATCGGAACACCAAGCGAGTGGTGCCTTTGCAGTCCATCTTTTCTGGAAGGACTTGAAGAAATAAACTTGTCAGAAAACAAAGGCGCATAGGAGAGTTCCAATGCCTAGTGCTGCGAGTTCTGAGAAGTGGCAGCAATACTACAAAGAAAAAGAATAGAATAAAAAAGCTAAAAGTAACAAACCTCAAACTAAGAGTCATTCCAGTGTCATTTGCAATTCCGCAAATAAAGTGTTGATTGAAAGTATAAAAGTTCGAGCCCTTTCTCAAAAGAAATCACAGAAGTCGCTGTCAGAAAGTGATTCGGAGACACAAACCTTGAAGTTGACCGTGTTCAAGATATTGGGCCAGATGAAGATACCGGAAACTTGGTTAATATTAATGACTTTGTACTGGTTAGTGTTGACCGTGGTCACTCCAAGCAAGCAAGTGTTTCGTAGTGTCGGTAAATTCACGAGCATTGCAACCGTTAAAGATAAAAACAACACAGGAAACACATCATTCCAATTTCAAGTAAAACTTCTGCGCTATGAGGCTGGTAATACGTTCAAATGGCCTGATCCTCAAGAAACAATAGAAGTGAAAGATTGTGATATTGAATTTACTTTGAATCAGCAATTTATTGATAAAAGTGATAAATGTGTGTTTGGAACGGAATTCCAGGGAATTTACAATCATAAATAAAGCATCATTGATGATGCTCTTTTTCATACAATATTTCCAAAGATTAGTTACTTCTATTTTATACAATTGTAATGTTCTTTCCTTTAGCTTTTTGATAAGGGAAAAACTTTGGTGGAGAAACTGAAAAATATCCAAGCCGAACCTGTTTTTTTCTACTCCACGCTATACTTAAATGAGTAATATTTTGTCAGTTCTAGTAAAACAATTTAGGAACCTTTACAGAAATATATAAATCTACATTAAATTGACAGGTGCTCATTACTGGCATTGAACGTGTCCATTACTGGTATATGCAGTGCCCATTACTGGATTTTTAGTAGTTCTTTGGCTTTAGTTTCTACTGTGTCCAAATTACTTTCAAGAAACAAATCTTAAATAGCTGATCATGAAAAGGGATCACCAATATATGCGCAAGAAAACTTTTGTTGAAATACATTCAATATTTATGTCTATAGAGCTAAATAATTTTATATCTTTCGAAAAAGTGCCCATTACTGGATGGGTCACCCTATATACTTTTCGCTTTGTTTTGACTTGTAGAATAGCGTTCTGTTGTCCGTGGGCGCAATTTTTAGAACACCCGATATATAAATCATCCGATTGGGATCCAATTTTTTATGATGGTGGACCTTGGCCTGCTATATAAGTACATGTTAAATATTATGTTGTGCAAGCTTTTATTTTCCAAGTTATGGGCAGTCGCCAAGCATTGTTTGCTTCATATACTCAGGGACGGCTTTAGGACTTTAATTTTTTGGTAGGCCCGCTCCCTCGCTTATGGATACATATATACATTTGATTGATTAATGACACTAGGAAACTACTTTGCTATTTGTTAAATAATTATCCACTATTAATATAAATAGTGGAAATACATTTACTCCTTATTGTATCTTTTAGCGTTTATATATTTTTCAAAATTTTGGGTAGACCCATACCTACCCGGCCTACCCGCTAAAGCCGCCATTGCATGTATTCCAAAATAAAATCGCCATACACTACTCTCGTCCGATCGAGATAAAATTTGGTTGACCTTGATCTGTTTATTAACATGTGAAATTTTACGTTGTGTGCAGGATTTGTATCCCCGAATTATACACAATTGAATTCCTAAATCATTGGACATAACAAAAACATACCAAATACCCTTTAAATAGCAATCAGTCAATCTTGGATAGAAAAAAAATCTAATGAAAGACGATTTCTTTGTATTACTATATGATTTCACTTGTTTTTATTAGTATTTTTTTCGTGCTTACTCTAGCCCAGTGGTTCTCAACCCAATTCCTATCACGACCCCCATTTTATCACATCCTCCTGCCAGTGACCCCTTTATAATTTCTGGTTTGTAATAAGCTTGCGTGGGATTTTTAATATACTTATTGCGGAGATCTTACGATATCCATCTATTTCTATAATAGTAGAATCCATTTCTTGTATATAGTGGATACAGTAACTTCCCTAAAAGCGAGTAGATTAAAACCAAATTTGGTCAGTTCATTCATATTACAAATATCGAATTCAATCCATTATACTGTTTCAAAATGGAGGCCGTTTGAAAATTTCAAAAACTTGATGACTCCCTTAATTTTGGGTCATATGATAAAAAAAAATAAAGTGATTTCTAATTTTGGTTTTAAAAACTTGGACAGTTGTTTAAAAAAAAGTTATTGAATGTTTTAATTTTTGAGAGGCCACCACTTTGAGTTACCTGATATTGTTGCGAATTTAGTACATTGTTGTGTATGTGTTCAGTATCAAATCCCATACCGAAAATCTACCTTCATTGTGACTAACTTGCTGGAAAAATGACTATTCGCTCACGCATATACGTGTACAATTCAGCAAAGAACAACAAAGGAAAAAATGAAATGAAATCTGTAAGTTTTACGTCCCACGGTTATGCCGGTTAGGCTAAAGAAGACAGTGATAATGAGAGATGAGTGAAATGGTGGAATGAAGAAAGTAGGAGGAAACGGGAGAACCCTGAGAAAACCCACGAGCACGGTGTTTGTCCACCACAAAGTCCAAACGGCGCGAGCTGGGATCGAACCAGGGACCCCAAGAACAACAAAGGATCCTAAACAAAAGTAATTCCTTTTATTCCTAATACAGTTATTGCGGATTAGTGTTTTGGCTCTGTGATTACCTCAATATATAAACGCTGAAAAAAATAATAAATTCTCATTAGTTTCATATCGTTACCTCTTTCATTTAAATTGATTTTTAAACAACTCAGCACTTGTTGGAAATGTTTAGTAGACCTATTTTTCGTTGTTCTTAACAGTATGTATAAAAATTAAAATATGCCTATCGAAACAAAATTCAAAATAATATTTAAAAATATTTTCCGGTATTATATCCGCTTAGAGGTCGCAACCTCCAGGTTGAGAAACTCTGCTCTAGCTCAAGCCGTTTGTAAAACTATGATCAAACTTCTCAACACAGATATCTCAATTCAATTTTATTTCTTAAATAAAATAGCCAGAGGGCAATTGTAGCTAAATTTGGTTTCGACGCAGAAAAAGTAGAACTGGTCTTGACTTGTTCGGTTTTAAAAAAAATTTAAAAAATAAACAAAAAAAATATCCTACAATTCATCCTTTTGGAAAACTAGCTTACTTTTTTTTTGGATGGCGTGGTTTTATTTCAATAATAATAATAATAATAATAATAATAATAATAATAATAATAATAATAATAATAATAATAATAATAATAATAATAATAATAATAATAATAATAATAAAACCAAAGTGTTTTGATTCGACGAGTTATTTTCATTCAAAAAAGAAAAAAAAACTGGAGGGATCACAACAGAAAATTGGAACCGGAAATTTAAGCTATCTACTATATACCCCTTTTACCCGCCTCCTGTATGTCTCATTTAACCAAAAAAAAAAAGACAGGAAATGTATGTTCGTTATTTTTTTTTTTTAAAGTAAATGAATGTCATATTATAAACTTAGCGTGACAACAATTTCATATATAGGCTATAGTGCGTGCATGTGTACATACACACATACATACACTAATATATATATATATATATATATATATATATATATATATATATATTTGTGTGCGTGTGTGTGTGACTACTATATATAGTAATACTGAATACGATAAAAGGAAATGGTGGTGGAGCCATGTTCTTCATTTAGGCACATTTTGCAGCGAGGAAACATCCTCCCCTACTTCTACGTATTGACACTAACCTAACCGAAGACAGTGCAACGTATTTGGATTTTGTGAACAATATTTTTTGACGGTCTTATATATATATTTTTTTACCCCGTGCAGTTTCTCAGCTTTATACTTCAGTGAATGCAGGTCAATCTCAAGTCGGAGGTGGAATTAGGGAAAGGTAGAGCGAGAGGGGGGGGGGAATAATCCCAAGAAGATAAAAAGAAAAAAAAGTCACGGCATGTAATGCAAGTTTTGCAAGTTTGAAAAATGAAGCGCATCCATAATAGAGTTCGATAAAGGAGGGGATCGGGGTCAGTGGACCCATAACCATTTTTAATGTGAGAATTTTTGTACGAACGATTTTTCATAATTTTTTTTAATAAGTTGAAAGGTTTAATTCCCTCGCCTTTTTCCATATTAACGAAACGAGGAAACAGTTCCACACCATATATATATATATATATATATATATATATATATATATATATATATATATATATATATATATATATATATATATATATATATATATATATATATATATATATATATATATATAAAATCTTTCCATAACAAATCTACCTCTTCTTACTGCCTACTTTCGCATGTTTTAAAATACCAATTAATACATTCACTTGTCCGTAGGTGAAGCGAAAATATTGCTACCAATATTTGCAACGAATTATGTATATCGTATATTGACTATTAAAATTTGGAAAGAAGAAGAAGAAAAAATGAAAGTTTTACCTCGTCAAACGAAAAGTTACATTATTTTAACATTTATTTTCGCAAGAATGTCAGAATTTTTTAAACACTTATACTTCTTACGTACTCTTATTTTTTGCTACTGAAAAGTACTTTCCACCAGAAGCAACATTTAAACAAATTACAACATTAGTGCTTTGTTTCCGTATGCAAATTAAATATCAAAATTTATGACAATTCAACTTTTCCCGTACTTTCACAAGTAGGTAAATCAACCGAACTCACTGCGCTATGATAATGTTAGATTCAAGCTTTGTATATCTTTTTTTTTTTTAACTGATGTCAGAGTGAGCAATCTCAATATGGAGATCTTTACGCTGGTCTAGTGGCTAGCGTATGTGCTTTGGATGCATGTGGCCCCGGGTTCGACTCTCTGTGGGAATTCGAATTCCACCTTAAACTGAAGACCCATATATGCTAACAAAAATGCTAAATTTCAACAAAACAAACAACTCAATATGGAATTTCGCTTTTCTGTCTGTCATTTCAACTAGAAATTTAGCAAAAATTTGTCTCATTGTAAGAAACCTGTTCAAATTCGAGGCGAGACAGGATAGATGAGAATTCTCGTCTCGTTTCAGATACGAGATGAGAAATATCATTTTAAAAATTCTATGTTCATTTCTCAAACCAAAAATTGCACTGTCGATTAGATATAACATAAAAATGTTAGTTTGTATTTTGAGGTTCATCGAATAACCAAGAGACAGAAGAAAAAGTAGATAATTCTTTTGTTTGTTATGAACCACGCTGAATTTCGTTCTATTTCCTAATATGATTGAATATGCTACTTAATCTACAATTTATTGCTTCAGATAAATACCCGTTCTTCACTTCTGCAAGGGGGACGCGGTGGCTCAGTGGTAAAGCGTTAACCTCCGGTACTTTGGGTCCCTGGTTCGATCCCAGCTCGCGCCGTGTGGACTTTGTGGTGAACAAACACCGTGCTCGTGGGTTTTCTCGGGGTTCTCCCGTTTCCTCCCACTTTCTTCATTCCACCATTTCACTCATTTCTCATTATCACCGTCTCCTTTAGCCTAACTGGCATAACCGTGGGATGTTAAACTTAAAGATTTCATTTCATTTTTTTTTCACTTCTGCAATACGACTGTAGTCGCTACGTGTGTCATTGCATATTTACATCGAGTATATTTGAGTTTTTAGTAAGAGTAGAATGAAAGGTCGTCGCTTGTGTAATAACAAACTGTTTTTAGAGTTTGTGTTGCAATATTAAGGTTATAACCAGGGCTCGCAAACTCCTGGGTACCAGGTCATCATAAGGACCAGGGGAGAATCCAGAGGGGAGCCATCGGTGCAATTGCCCCATCTCCAGAAGAGGAAACTTTCTTATTTTATATATAAATAAAACCCATCCCAGAATTTGGAGCTCTTAAAAGTAGTTCTAAGTAGCAGTATTACCTACCCCCCCCCCAAAAAAAAGTCCGTCCTGGATCCGCCCCTGATGAGAACTAGAAATAGAAGTCTGTAAGCTTGCTAATTTACAGTCAAAACATAGAGCAAGGATTAAACATTAGATGTGTATTATTACGACATTTGGGTTTCAGAACTGGGGCCTAGGTCAGAAATTCTTCGAAATGGTTGCTTTGGCCCATCACAACTAAGATGACGAAATGGCTGAAGGTTCATTTTCAGAGCTAAGGCTGCATAAAATGGGATCTAGTGTTTTAAAATGTAATAAGAATCACTACTTGGGTTTGGGTTTGCTGCAAATGGACCTACCGCAATTGATCCCAGGACCGCGCTCACAGTAAGCATGCGCTTTAGCCACTCGGACAATAAGGAACGCTAGTTTCTTTGGGTTTGCTTTCACATCGCACTATGGGTGAGTGAAAACAGCTAGAGGAGATGCTCCAAATTTTAATTGAAATTTTAGTTGCACCAATTAGTTTAGAAATGCAGCGGAAGTAACTCATTGTCGGTTTAGTAGTACATGCATTTTGTAAATTTTATCGAATCATGTTAGAAATAAATCAATCAAATGTAAAGTAATGTAATGTACGGAGCAATAGAAGCATCGATACTACTGAACAAAATAATGCATATAGAACTATTGCGCTCGTGGCGAGACGGAACACAAGACAGAAGTTTCGTGACTAGATTCGAGATAAGAGAGAGCACTTCTAACATAAACAAATAGATTTTTCGAGACGAAACATCCTGAATTTTTATCTCCTGCCCATCCCTAAAGAAGAATAAAGAAAATTTATTTTATCAAATGAGAATGCATTGAGAAGCATACTGTATATATATACCGTATGTACTGTTGAACCATTAAACCAATCTCGATCAAATTTTGAACACAGATGAGGTGCTGGCTTAGGATGTTTTCTATCATTTCACTTTGATAGTACAACGTAGGGTACAGTATGGGGAGATATTTAAGGTAGATCACTAGGTGTTCTCGGTGCTATGCTAAACACTGCTTGAATAGTGCGGCATTGTCAGGTAGTGTCGAGTATTTACTGGTGCCAGATAATAAAGGAAGTAATTATGGAATTCTGTTTGGATACTTACTGGAGAAATTAGTTTTCGACCTTTACCGCAATTCACAGCTAAGTTCCGCTTCCCGAACTGCAACGCTAGAATTCAGGAATTAAACGTACAAATTTGGCAAAAACGCATTATGGCGTTCTGCGCAAGTTTCTTCTCAAAATCTATTTCCTTAAATGTAAATTAAAATTTAAATAAAATGTGAATCATAACACGAAAAACGGTCAAACAATATATCTATTTTGTAATAAGATCGTTACTTTAAAGTACTTTACACATTCAAATTAACATTTCATAAAATTGAGCACTTCTAGTAAGATCTTACAGCAAGTGTCATCTTGTGTGCTCATTGTAAAACGAATCTAATATTTTCTTTTATTTGTTACATTTTGCGATATCAGAAGACACAACCAAATTAATCAGTGTCTTGTGTTGTAGCTGAAACATAACTTTATCTTATAGTACAATATTTATAATATGTAACGTTTCATTGCGCAGTAGTTAAGGCAATGAGCTAAAATATGTACTCATTTCCGGGTGGTGATCCACCTTAAAAATGACCGAAAATGAATACGTTTATGATTTAATAACTCTTGAATTACACGAGCAACCTCAATCAAATTTTGAACATAGATGAGGTCCTAGTCTGGGATGCCTTTTATCATTTCAGTTTGATAGTACAACTTTGGGGGGGGGGGAGATAATTAAAAATTATCGAAATTGATCGTTACTAGTGTCGAATCCATTGTTTCGCTGTCATTGAGATGAACAGTGATGCTTCCGATGCAGTTTAAATCCAAATTTAACCCTTTATGTCCAAAATGAAACTATTTTCCCACTGTTAAGAAGGGTATTCTGCTTGTTTTTTTTAAAAGAAACAAACAAAAATGTTAGTAAAAAACAATATTTGATATATCTTTTTAAGAATATTACAGTATTGTTACCAGTAATAAGAACTATCCCTATGCGCTGAAGTATCTTTTGTTATTCCCTACCAGCGTAAATTCTTGTGAAGTATTGTATTCAGTGAAGAGAAAACCACGTAAAACCGAAAAAAAAGAGGCTTTCGAAATATGGGTGGTATGGGGAAGAACGGAGATATTTAGTAAGGTCGAAGGGATCATGAATGAGGAAGTGTTAGAAATAGTAGTGAAGAAAAGAACCATTTTAGATATAATTGAAAGGAAGAAAAGAAACTGGTCGGGCATTGTGAAGAAAATGTATCCTGATGGACGTGCTAAACGGTACAGTGGCAGGAAAAAGAGGAGAGGGACGACTGCAATTGATATAGAGCATTAAAACAGAGAATTGTTACATCAAGGTGAAGCAATAAGGAGTATAGAGGGACGAATAAAATGGCAGAATGTCTATGATGATAATGAATGTTGGATTCTCACAGCATTCCATCGGATCCTTCGATATGAGCCACTTGTAACACATCGATTGCAAAGCACTATATTTACATAGTGGCTTTAAAGTACACTGTAAAAATAAAACACCATTTAAACACTTTCAGTACAGATATTGAGGAAAAATTGATGAAACAATGTTTATAACATGTGCTTCGCGTGTCCAAAAAGGGTTCATTCTCCGAAAACAATATCTATACCGGCAAACAGTTCGAAAACTAAGAGATGACTAAAGACCAGATGTTAGGCAAAATGCCTATTCTTTAATATTACAGATAGGATCAAAAATAACGTTTTAAAGTATATATGAGGGTTTCTAGTTTCAATTTAAGCCGATTTAATTTTCCATATTTTGCCCATTTCATCCCTTTCTGCCTAAATAATTGCTTTTTTGCCTAATATTACCTATTCTATGCATTTTCTTAAGACTTTATTAGGGGAAAATACATAATTTATTTTTTCAAGAAATGATTCTGCCTCTGCCAAGAAATATATTTCTGTTTGAAGAGATAAGATACCTTAAAACTTTGGACTTCTATGTGTACTAATAAAGTGCTGTAGAACTTTAGACTGTTGTGTGTACTGATAAAGTGTATAAAATTTGAACTGTTCTGTGTAGTGATAAAGTGCTGTATAGAATGTATTTACCAAATATACATGGAATACATGTTAACTTCGTAAAACAAGATATTAACAAACATGTATGTTTCCTATAGTCGATGAACATTATCTATGACTTGAGTATAAAATAAATTATATTGAGTATTTATCTTCATTATTTCGAGTTATTTTAGCGCCTATTTTTAAAATTTTAAATGCCTATTTTACAGGTTTTTAATGCCTAAACATCCGGTCTCTAGTAATGACATACATTTTACACATTTAGTACATACATCTGGAACATACCGTATTTTACGGACTACAAGACGTACCTTAATTTTTAAGCATTTAAGGTTGGTTTAAAGGGACAAGTTTTACCGATAGATGGCACTACAGTCTTCGTATCTCTTCCATGTATTTTTTACCTTTCACGAAAATTTACAATTTCTCTTATAAATTTCAACCTAGAGACTTCAAATATTTAGAGAAGGAACTTCATAACCTATTAAAGGGAACAATCCGTGCCGATTTTTTATTTAGAATTTTCTTCATTGTTGAAATGGCTTGATTGTTGAAATGGATACCCAAACCTTTAACAATGGAACTGTTTCAACAGTGAAGAAAATTCTAAATAAAAAATCGGTACGGATTGTTCCCTTTAATAGGTTATGAAGTTCCTTCTCTAAATATTTGAAGTCTCTAGGTTGAAATTTATAAGAGAAATTGTAAATTTTCGTGAAAGGTAAAAAATACATGGGAGAGATACGAAGACTGTAGCGACTTCTATCGGCAAAACTTGTCCCTTTACACTAAAAAAATGATTATTAATTGCAAAGCAAGACTTTAAAAAATGTATTCTATTCTGTGGTTCTGGGTTTGTGATGGAGGGGCTGGAGGGAGACAGTGTTAGCAAGCTTGTGAATCCCTGCAACTCATGTTTGTCACATCGGTGCACTGCTGGCGCCAATTGAATCCAGTGTTGCCAGATAGAGAGATAGGTTTCCGGCGTCATCGAATATATGGCCATTTTTAAGAGTGGCTGGAATTTTAAATCAAACACTGGACATTTTTATATTAATTTCGAATACAAGACGTGCCTGAATTTTGGAGGCAATCTTTCGGAGAAAAAAAAGTGCGCCTTATAGTCCGTAAAATACGGTACTTGGACAACACAGTATCTAAAAGGGGTGAATATGTGTAATCAGCAGGTGATGACAGAGTGTCGGTAATGTGTACAGTATCCTACTGTCTAAAAGTAGTTTCTGTACTTTTTGCATTGCTCATTCATCCTCTTTTCCTGTTCCTGGCTTCAAAAGAATTCACTAAATGTGTATAAATTTAGCTACTCTACGCCTATTCACATGAAAAAAAAAAAGAGCAAAAGCTTCTGGAAAAAGTGTTAAGCAACCGTCTGAATGTTACTTTTTTATGAAAGACAGATAAAATCGATTATCAAGAGAAACTTCTGCAAAGAATGTGATTTGCACGAACCTCGGTGACAGAAAAAGCAAGAAGGAAACTGCAGATTATGCCACTATCTTAAACCAAGGATTTAACAGGGAAGTCGTGGTTCTATTTTCTAGCCCAGTCTGCCTTCTTAACCCTTATCACGACGAAAAAAAAAAGATATAATTCAGACGAAGAAAACTTAAAAAAAAAAAGCTTGTGTTGCAGCAAGACTTTAGATTAACTGAGCATTTCTTAAAGATATTGTGCGTAAGTTACGCAATTTGAAGCTTGTAATATGTCACGAGTTATCAATGCGGTAAAAGCAAAGCGATTCTGCCATTTATTACGCACGAAAAGTAAATATGGCTTCGGCTTTATCTTCTTATGTCCTTTAGATTCTAGCTTCATTCATATTCATTAGTGTACCTACGCTGATTGTACTAAGTATCCAAAGACAGATTTTTATTTACCTTCTTTTGCTGCAAGTGCAACGTAAACTCGGAGCACAAATAGTGGCGGATCCAGAAGGGAGCGCTCGCCCTCCTCAAGAGAAAATATAATTTTTTTATGTATTATTTCAACTAGATGAGTGGACAACAGTATGTATTCTATCAATATATTAGATCTATAATCTGATCTCGGTATGTTATTAGTTTACTACAAACTAGCTAATACTACAATGGACTTTAAAATTGCCTATTACAACAAACTAAGATTTGAAAATAGGAACGGTTTAGTGATGGTAATAATAATAATAATAATAATAATAATATCTAGAACTTTGAGCTCCTTCGTGGCTAAGCGGTTAGCGTACGCGCCATTGGCGTGGGAGTCCCGGGTTCGATTCCTGGCGGGAGCTCATGTGGTTCGGATTCCACGTTAATCAGTAGGCCCCGTCTCATATAGTCTCGTTGCTTAAAGGGACGTTAAACTCAAATATCCAGAACTCAAAGAGACCCGAATTGACATCTTGCTGAATCCGGATCAGAACCGGGATCTGAAATCCGGGTCTCTGATCTGGATCCAAATCTCGGGTCAAGCATAGCTTTAATATTGAATCCAGATTCGAAAACGCGATCGATTTGAATTCTATCATTTGAGTTGCTGATCCGAAATTCCATAGAGCTCCCTCGTACACGGGAGACCTGGGTTCGATATTTTGTGGGACATCATGTGATTCGGATCCCACATTAAGTTGAGGTCCACGTTTCATGTAGCCTCCGTGGTGAAAAGGGATCCTAAACTCTAAATAAGCAAACCAATGGAAATTTCTTATATCGACAAAAGGTATCGAAATTCATGTATTCTAAAAGATTAACTATTTATTTTCAGTGCTCATTCTGTAACGTATTTAGCTATCATAAAAATAATATTTTTCTTTTTCTGTAAGGTGTGTGAATTTGCTGTGTTGAGCAGTGGCGGCTCTCAAGGAAAATCACAACAATTCCTGTTTACCAAAATTAAGACATTAAATTTTCTTCTCTCACTTTGAAACGCTAAAGTTGTATTTTTTTTTTCTTTCTTTGATGATGTGATTTTCTCAAGAGCCGCCACTGGTTTTGAATAAATTGTGGAAGACAAAGTAGACTCATCTGTTTAATATGATTTTCATCTATTTTTTCTATTGGCAGTCACGGTACTTAAAGACCGTCAAGAAATGATCACTTACACTGGAAAAAAAATTGTATTTTGATTGCCAAATATCAATGTAAAATCATTTAGGCCTACCCTTCATTGTGTAAGTTGATATACATTTTCTTAGATTAAATTACAAAATTTGCTGTTTTTTTCACAAATTTACAGTAAATTTATATGAAAATATGATAGTTTTATTGATAAAAATGTAATTTTACACCATTTCATATTAGTAATTTTATTTTATAGGTGTAAATTGAATTACATAGAGGGTCGGCAGGCGGATTGCCACCGTTATTTGTAAATTTACCTATGAAATTTTTTACAGTGTAGTACTAACATGCTGAATGAATAGATTATCCGTATCCACATCCTAAATCCGGATCCGTTTCCAAATTCGGATCCAAACATCAAGTTCAAGTGCTCGGATCCTGGAGACAAGGATCCAACTGAATCCAAATCTTAGAGGTAAGAGAGATAGCGGCATCGCGCACGATGGTGATACTACAGAAATAAGCTGGTATGATGAAGAAAATATAAAATGTTTTAGAAACATGATACAACTGACAACGAACATTTGTATGCTACTGTACGATACATTACTTAATATAGGAATTATGAAAACAATCATAAACTGTGCTAGCAAAATAACAAACAACCTTGAAGTAGACATTTATTTAACTTATAAAAACGCATGGAAACAAATATTTACTTACGCTCAGAAATAAAAGCGTATGTGGCGTAAATACGCAGTTACATGTGCAAATCCTGTAGTTTTTGGACTTAACGTACAGCAAACTTATAACTGAAAAAGTATATTTTATACGTGCTTTCCGTATAACGCACTTTCCGTAAGAACGAAAGAACAGTATATAGGCGGTCAGGATGTCACACACAGATGGACGTATGTAACATATAGCTGACGTATATAATATACGGAAGACTGTTAGATGTCATACATCCTGCAACAGCATGATGCAGGCTCGTATCCAAGGGGGGTCTAGGGAGGCTGGGAACCCCTAAATTTTTACCGGCCCCCTAATATTTTCACGGTAGGCTAGCTAATGAACTATAATATAGTGATGAACTATTATATGATTGAATCGGGCCTCCCCTAACTTCTACCGGCCCCATCCTACATTTTTGGGCTGGCTACCGGCCTGGCATGATATACCATCTAAGCAGGAAAAGTATGTAGCATATGGATAATGTATGCTCCGTAGTGATTCTGTAGTAAACACAATGATTCCCTATATCTGTACAGGGAAAGCCGAGATCATTTTGAGGGATGAGTGACTTGAATTAACTTCTCATGCATAGACGCTACATTCTAAATAACAATTGAAAGCTTCAAAGGTGGTCACACGGGAGTCAGCCCTCGTGACTATCCCTAGTTATGAGTCCTGCATATTTTCTCATTACCCTGTCTGGTATGACGTTCACGACGAACAATGTGTTACTTATCCCGTATGTGCGATCTTTTCTAGTATTGCTGTTAATGAATGCGTTATCACTCTTCCATGATTATATGAGCATATCCTATGTATGTAGGGGGTTAATGAACCCCGATAGCTTGGTTGAATTATCCAGATTGGCAGTAAACTATGTACAACGCTAATTTCGACAATGAACTTTTTGATTATTTGATTTATGAACAATCAAATTCGTATCACTTTTTGATTATTTGATACCACAACTTTCCTATGAATCTTGCCAATTCTCCGTTCGTTACAAATCACTATTCTCTCCCCCCCCCCCATTTGGCCCTTCCGAGCACTCTTACCTCGCAACCTCTCCTTACTTTACCCTAATTAGAACCGGAACAAATATTGTAGTTGGATGTTCACATGTAAGGCTTACATAATGTTGGCTTAGGCTTAGAACGTTTTTAATACAATATTTTACTTTTACACACACACTCTTATAGTTGAAATTATGCTAGACCACGCAGGCATATGTAACATCAAAAACATAATTTCTCCTGACGTTAACATAAAAATAATAATACTGTAATTAAAATAATACTGTAGAAGTTATTCGTGTGAAGTACAAGTCTACATTACATAAAACTTCTGTGTATAAGCAAATTAGTTTTATTATCATTATTATTATTTTAAGTAAGAAACTGAAAGATATTAATCTGATTTCCTTGGAAGAGTCTTAATTTGACTTGATTTCGTTGTCATTTGTAAAAATTATTACTTCTTCTCTCTAAAGCATAATGTTTTGTATTTTAAATCTTTTGTATTTCTCTCACGGAAAAAACAAAAGAGAAAGATTTACATGTTGTTAATGAAGACATAGTCTGTGCGCAATGATAAATATTTTAGGACAAAAAATAAATATCATGAAATCTTTAATTAACGTTAGGTACAGGCTGAAGGACACGAATAATAAATGGGAATGAGGATGATGAAAGAATTTGTGAAAGCAAGAAAATGAGAGAAACGGAAAACCCGTTAACATTACATTGTCTGGGATTAAACTAGGAACCTTTCAAAGTAGGTAGCCAAGAAGTTTACTACCCCTTTCAGCAGCAAGACCATATGAGAAACGGACCTATACCTTAGCCTTGAGCTCCCTCCGAGATTCGTAGCTCAGTCTTCCACATATTTATTAAGGCGTGCGTTTACCAAAACTGCTTTTTACGAGGGCCGTCAAGAAAGTAAAGAAGGATTGCGCATCACGCGCGGCGTCGACCCCCCCCCCCCGGCAATCGCGTGCGCAGTACTTACAAGGGAAGTTCGGAAGACAGCACTCGCCTGCAGAGGAACTAAGCATACCATTTGAAGGACCAATTCATGCTGATTACAACTAGCTAATAAAACTAATGTACGGTTGAGAACTGTTCGAGAGAAATGACTATATTAGCATTTAAACGCGTTAAGTATTCTCTCCCATGGCGAAACCTGATGGTTTGAACTTGCTACTGCTTGATCACTGGGGTCCATTTACAGACAAATTGTCCATTGCAAGTCGAATGACGGATGGCAAAGACGTAATGGTTATGAATATACTAAAGAACTGCACACAATTTGTACAACCATTTGATGTGTTTGGATTCCGAACAATCAAAGATTATGGTAGGAGATTTGTACATAGTATGAAACTTCTTTATTCAGACGTTATGATGTACCAACGAAACAATGAAATAAAGTTCGTGCCCATGCTAATGTATCAGTTCTGATCACCGTGATACATTAGATTGTTTCCTGTGTTCCACAAGGCAGGTTACGCAACAAATTATTTACCTTTTGAATCATCTGTCGAATTTACTTTTCGCTTTGGTTATGCGAACTGTTCCCTTGATAAATGCAATACTTTTTTACTTACAAACTTGGTCATTTTATATGGACTATTGTCCTTGTTTGCCTTAATTATTTTTCCTTTTTAATTTGCCAAAAGCCAATATAAAAATTTACAAAATTTTAGGAAAGTCCTAATTACATTTTTTGAAACATGTTGTTGTTACCTAATGATGTAAAAAGAAGTATTTTTGAACTTTAATTTACCTTGAGGTCTTTTTTATAATTTTATCTAAATTGTTAATTACTATTAACAAGCATTATTATTTAATTACAGGTGATTTTTTTAACTACGTATTTTGCTTCTGCTTCCGATTTCTTAATTACAAATACTGTCCTCGTAATTTTTAAAAATAATGTTATGCACATATCCAACAATTAAGATATTACAAAAAACTTCGTTTTATTTTCACCTACCAAATTGCCATTATAATTTTTATGAATAAAAATAATAACTTAATTTTTAAATTCTTAGTTCATGGTTTCATTACAATATAAATATTGTTTGTGTCATACTTGGAGAGAACGATCCATTGAAGATTTACTGTATTTTCTATGAGTACATTGCTCTGTCCTGATCATACCAAACTGTCTGAATTCCGCATTGTTTAGTGTACTGCCGGGTTCAATAATAGAAAACTGCTGAATTGAACCTAGAAAGTCACTTCTGCATAAAATCCAGACTACAGTAAGACGGAGGATTATCCTTGTTAGAACCTCTGTCCGACGTTTTGGTAATCTTTAAGTGAAAGATGTTCTACAAAAAGGAGAAGTGGTAGGCCCGGTATGGACAGGAGAAGAGGTATGTACATTCTTCTCCAAAATTATTGTCGCATGTCTATAAATATCTTGTTTAAGGAATATACTTTGATAAGGAAATCGCCCGGTATTTCTTATAATGTTAGTGTGTGTATAATCGGTAAAAATATGTATGTGGTAAATTTCATGTCAAAAGAACAGTAAATAAGAACAATAAAACAAAAATAAAACCTTATTACCCATTTAGCAACATTTTGTTTTACTCATTCAAATTTTTGTATTTATAATTCTTGTCCTATGAAATTTACCACAAATATACATTTGCCGATTTTACACATAGTGTCAGTATTAAAAGGATCCTGCAAAATCATTACCAAATTATATTCTTACAAGAAAACAGTTATAGATATGCGACAATCATTTTGGACATGAGTGTACACAAAGTCTCTCTGAGTATAATACGACTTTCATCTTAGGCTATTTGTTGTAGATTCCATTAATACGGTTCCGATTTGTTGTTACCATATACTTTGACTTATCTGCAGGTCCACTTACACATTTGCTAGTGGTCTTAATAAAGCTGGACTTTACAGAAACATGAAATCCTTTTCATGTAACTGTATCGTGCACTTTCATAATCGATTTTTTTAAAGGAAGAAATTAACTCTTTCTTAAAAATTGAATCAGTATTTTTGTCAGGTACCGTATTAAACGTTTCCAGTCGGTCGCTAGCAGATTGCATGGATCGTTAGCACTTTATGTCTGGGCCCAACGCACATCTACTAAAGCAATTAAGCGACGAATAAGGAGAAAGATAATCGCCACTTATACAGCACATGGTTGCAGGGTTGCCAAAGATATTCTTTGTAGAAAGTAAAATAAAAATCGATTTTTGTTATCTTCACTTGTCGATCTCTTTGGAAAGCACGATTTCTTGCAGTTTTAAACAAGCAATAAATATTTTCCCTTCTTCTTCTATTTCTTCTTCTTCTTCTTTATAAAAGATGGAATCAAAGAACATTAAATCATTACGGAAATATTGTAGAAAGTTTCATTTGGAAGCCTTGGATGTTAAGAGGCATGCTTGTATATTCGGCATTTTTCTAAAATTTTCTAAAGTAATAGAAAAACGAAAAGATCTTTTTTAAAAAATGGACTTTAAGTCGGTCTTATACAATGGTTTTCAAACTTCTTGGTTGCGCGATCTCCTTCGATATTTAAGAACAATTTTGCGAATAGTTTTAACGCAGAATAAATAAGGTCATGATCCTGCCACGAAACAAAGAGAAAAAACGAATTACCTTTTTAAATAAAAAAAATACAAAAATGACTAGTTTCGTAAATTCAGGGAATTAAGATTTCAGAAGGTTTCTTTGATGAATATTACAAATACATACCTGTTAATGAAACAATTTTGAATGACATTTCAAAACGACACATGCAAAGCAGACTCAGACTAGAAAGACAATTAGCAGAGCACAAACATTCTTCAGAAATATGAAACAAAAAGTGCCAGCGAAAAAAAAAGTGATCATATCAGAGAAAATAAGCAAGTATAAATAATAATAAAAAAAGAATCATTCAATCTACATTCAAACTAAAAGTGCCAAGTAAAAGTAAGTTGTAAGCTTGACATTTTTTATTTACAGTGTTATTATTATTATTATTATTATTATTATTATTATTATTATTATTATTATTATTATTATTATTATTATTATTATTTATTTATTTATTTATTTATTTATTTATTAAACTGACGATGTAGCTCTTTGGAAAGCGCTGTACTGTGCAAGTACTCGTATTCAAATACAGAATGAATTCAAAGAAGTTAGTTTCATCTTGCAGTGTGAAAATACGGCAGACTTCAAACCTATGGCAATTCAATATTCAAACTTGAAGTACTACATCTATAACTACTGGTTACAGTAGAAGAATAAGACCAAAGATCGAACCTGTTCTTCGGACGCTGAATCCATATGAAAAAGACATTACTCGCTACTAAATATAGAACCTATTCTTTGAACGCCGAATTAATATTTAAAATCCTTTACTCGCTACCAAAGATAGAACCTGTCCCTCGGACGCCGAATCCATATCATGAATCCATTACTCGCAACCAAAAATAGAACCTATTCCTCGAACGCCGAATCCATATCATGAATCCATTACTCGCAACCAAAAATAGAACCTATTCCTCGAACGCCGAATCCATATCATGAATCCATTACTCGCAACCAAAAATAAAACCTATTCCTCGAACGCCGAATCCATATCATGAATCCATTACTCGCAACCAAAAATAGAACCTATTCCTCGAAAGTTGAATCCATATCATGAATCCATTACTCGCAACCAAAAATATAACCTATTCCTCGAACGCCGAATCCATATCATGAATCCATTACTCGCAACCAAAAATAGAACCTATTCCTCGAACGCCGAATCCATATCATGAATCCATTACTCGCAACCAAAAATATAACCTATTCCTCGAAAGCCGAATCCATATCATGAAGCCATTACTCGCAACCAAAAATAGAACCTATTCCCAGGGGCGTCATTTCAGACTTCGCTTGGAGGGGGCAAGAGCACCACAGACATAGTACTTTCACGTTTTGTACTAGTATATTAGTAAACAATCTATTAATGTTTTTGTATTCCTCAAACTCTTGGGGGGGGGCAATTGCCCCCTCCTGCCCTCCCTAAATGACGCCCCTGCCTATTCCTCGAAAGCCGAATCCATATCAAAAAGACATTACTCGCTACCAAAGATAGAACTTGTTCCTCAGACGCCGAATCCATATCAAAATGCCATTACTCGCTTTTCCTTACTGGCTTTATTCTACGTCGACAAAAGTTGAAACTACAAATTGTTAATTTCACCCATTTTTAGTTTGAATGGAGAGATAATGTAGGATATGGAACCTGCTCTTGAGAAGCTGAATAGTTTGAAAAAAAAATCTCGATATCTGTTACCGTTTTTGCTTTACGGAAAAAAGTATAGAAATTAGTAGTCGTAGTAAATTTTAGCCATTTCCATTTTTGGTAATGTTACGAATAGTCATGATACGATATATTGAGACGTTAAATCGTTTGCCAAAAAAAAAAAAAAAAAAAAAAAAAAAAAAAAAAAAAAAAACTGCTTCTCGCTATCTGTTATTGTTTCTATTGTATGGCGATAAGCGTTGAAACCGGAAATGGCTAATTAGAACCAGTTCCAGTTTGAACAGAGGGTTAATTCTTGGGATACGTTATCGATTGATCCTTGTTCTAATACCTGTTGGCAGACAGACTGTCGGACAGACAACGAACAAAGCCGTTCTATATTATTTCCGACACTTAGACATAGCACAGTTTGGAAGTCTAATAGTGAATCGTCTTTGGCAAATTAGAATGTTTAATTCAACAACAACTCCACTTTGAGAGAAATTGGTCTAATATTTATTAGGGATTATGAAATAAAGAAGTCATTTTTTTGTAATGTTTCTGTGATTTTTTTTTTAATAATTTGTAAATTGATCCCTTCTCGTAGATCTCATCATTGGTTGTCGTTGATTGGTGATCAGGTTGTCTTTTTCTTTCACGTTTAGTTTGTAAAACAATTTGTATCCGTTCTCTTAGGATCACGTTCTAATGAGCCTCATAGATTGTAATGTTAGTCCGTCCGGTCGTTACTCCACACGATAATTTTTCAATTATATTTATTTTCAATAGGTATCTGTAGCGATTATCTCACTCTAGTTTGTTAATAGAATTAATATCTTAACTTCTTCACGGGAACGGAGATTTTTAATTGTGGTTATCCATATCCCGTTTAAAATCTATAATATCCGCTAACTTCTATGCAACCTGAAAAGCAGCAAAGCATTGCTGGTTGCCTATGATAAAAGGATATGAGCTGTTCTTAACTGTAATAACCTCGACTGAGTTCGTTAATGGAGTCAATCCGTTAACATCTTCAAGGGTAATGGTGACTATCCATATCCTGTTCAAAATCAACATCATTTCCTAGCTTCTATGCAACCTGTACTTTAGCAAAGAAATGTTGCTTGGCTATAATACAAGGATGAGTAGCTTTTCTTATTGCAATTATCTCGGGCCGAGTTTGTTAATGGAGTCAATCCGTTAACATTTTCATGCGTAAAGGTGACTATCCACACCCTGTTCAAAATCAATACAATTTCCTAGCTTTTATGCAACCTGCACAGTAGCAAAGAAATGTTGCTTGCCTATAATACAAGGATAAATAGCTTTTCTTATTGCAATTATCTCGGGCCGAGTTTTTTAATGGAGTCAATCCGTTAACATTTTCATGCGTAAAGGTGACTATCCACACCCTGTTCAAAATCAATACAATTTCCTAGCTTTTATGCAACCTGCACAGTAGCAAAGAAATGTTTGTTGCCTATAATACAAGGATAAATAGCTTTTCTTATTGTAATTATCTCGACCAAGTTCGTTAATGGAGTCAATCCGTTTACATCCTGACGGGTAACGGTGACTTTAACTGTGAATATCCACATCGAATTTCCTGCTATTGGAACACATATGGTAGAAGTTACAAGTCGCGCCGTTATATGGTAGCAAACATTATGCAGTTGCTGACATCTACCGGACGAAATTGAACCCTCTAGTGATTGATCCTTTTTATTCTTTTAGTAGAGTTTGTTTCTTCTATTTAACGTTTCCTTTAAAAGTTTTCCATCCTTATTTTCCGTTTCTTTATTTTAGCTTTAATTTCTTTTTTAATTTCTTTCGCATCGATCAGTCCATAGTTAGTCACTTTTCTCCAAACCTCACTCAACCTCAACCCACAAATTTGTCCTCAGTCTCCCTCGTCCTCACGCTAACGACCCCTTACTACATTTCTACCTCAGTCACTGACTTTGAAGGTGAGTGAGGCTGAGGATAACCTCATGAGGTCCAACCTAATAAGAATGCTTACCTTTGGTTCAGACACATAAATACACATCACAGTTGAGTGACGAAATAAAACAGAAAGATAATTGTCAAAGTTAAGGAGGATTTTGCGTTCCCATGCACATTATTTTGTAGAAAGAACAATCCGCTCTTGTCACTTTCCACTCGTGAACATATATATAACGCATGCAATGCTTACTCATTCATGCAATTCATTCTATTAAACAAGGAAGAAATACGTGTTTATTTCTATCTATTAAAATGCTACAATAGCAATTAAAAGCATTTTTTTTTAAACAAGATTTTCATTCCCATCCAATGGATGGGAGGGCCCTAGAAGGCAACACCTTCTCTGTGGCCAAATATATTATCAACTTTTGGATTATGAGACATGGTGAATGGTTTCAGGCTATATAATAATATGGTTGAAGTAGGGAACTAATAACAAAATCAAATTCATAATAATGTGTCAGACTTGGATATTGTGTTAAAATGCTTCTTGAGTACATGTACGGAGGTTATGTGCAATGTATAATATTGCAGATATATTGCACCCACACAGTGTCAAGTCGGTCTTATTCAACACACGGTTAATATTTGCTATGGTTTCTACGGAGATCGTTGCTATGTCGATGACATGAGAGATGGGGTTAGAAGTCTTGACCCGACTACGGTAGGTGCCACAGTTCTGGAGCTATGGACCTTCAAAGTTCATTTTTTCATGTTTTCGGCAGCCTATAACTCCGAAAGGAAACATTTGTGCACCCAGGTTGGTCTATACTTTTTGTCTTATCTTGGTGTCAGGAATCACCTCCCAAACGTTGTCGGTGTTGTTTTGAAACACCCTGTATGTTGGCGTGTGTTCAGGATTAACTTCGACCTACATCAACCGATTTTGAAAATCCTTTTTTTGTTTGAAAGAGTCAGTAACGGATCTAGAAGGTAAAAACTAAGGGGGTCAGCCAGAACAAAGACTATGATAGCCATATCATGAGTTTACTATAAACTTTGAAAAACATGTAAATAATAGCTTTAATTATTTTTGTCACTCATAAAACTGGCAGGGCCTAAAGCCACCAGGCCTGGGTTAGATCCGCCACTAGGAATGAATATAGTTCCCTTGTGGTTTCGTGTAAATTTCATCAGGTCTTTGGAGTTAGGCTATGAAGCTTATCAACGGCTGGGAGTGTTAACCTGTAATAGTAAAAAAGTAGAAAAGTAAATAATAATAATAATAATAATAATAATAATAATAATAATAATAATAATAATAATAATAATAATAATAATAATAATAATAATAATAATAATAATAATAATAATAGAGCGCTTTAAGCAGAAAATAATAATAAAACGCTAAAAAATACAATATAATATTAATCATAATAGAACAATTTAAAGCAGAAAATAATAAAAACGCTAATAGGGCTAGTTATTGAGCGCTTTTAAGCATAAATTAATAAAAACGGTAAAAAGTGGATAATAATAATAATAATAATAATAATAATAATAATAATAATAATAATAATAATAATAATAATAATCGTAATAGAGCGCTTTAAAGCAGAAAATAATAATAAAACACTAAAAAATACAAAATAATAATAATCATAATAGAACACTTTAAAGCAGAAAATAATAAAAACGCTTAAAAAATAGAAAATTATAATAATAGTAATAGAGCTCATAAACAGAAAATATTAAAAACGCTAAAAGTAGAAAATAATAATAATTGTAATAGGGTGCTTTAAAGCAGAGAACAATAAACACGATAAAAAGTAGAAAATAATAATCGTAATAAAGCACTTTAAAAGTACACTTTTTTTTTTTTTAATCAAAGATGACGACAAGGGTAAACCTAATTGTAGTCTGCGGACGACTACAGTTTGACAGGCACACTAAGCTATTAGGATTGATCCGTTTACATCTCCACTGCACTTTGAATAATTGGGGAGTTTTCGCGAACCCTTTTCTAGAAACTGAAGAATTTCTTTATTAATGTCCGTCCAAATTTGACGTATGACACGCACGTCTCTCTCCTGACATATGAATTATCTTGTGCATGTTTTCACAAAGTTTGGAAAAGAAAAAGCCATAGTGAAAAATAACACCAAAAGAAGTTTAGAAATGACTAAGGAAATTTTGGTAACTTTGGTGTTTGAGCGTGCAGCACGGGCTCCTCATTCCGTTAGAAGATTTCTTGCATTCGCTGTCTAACTTTTTTTCTTATCTTTCCTTCTTTATTCTCTCACCCACATGCAACCTCAAATTGTGTCAAATATTTCGCCAAAAAAGTAAAACTTTTTAGATAATCCTAGATATATATATATATATTCCTTCTGTATATAAGTCACGAAAATTTCTCTTGAATTAATCCCTGAAATAATTCCTTCTCCATATGTCCATGAGTATTTTTAAAAGAATTTCTATTGTCAGTGATCAAACAATTTTGAAAAGAGGACAACATTGAACACGTAAAACAATTGTGAGTTTGTTTAACTCTTTTATGTTCACTTTTCTTTTCTAGAAGCCGTAAGACGGTGCCTCTTCTAGTTTACGTTTATGACTCGTCTAGTTATTCGATTTAAGGTTAATTTGTTTCCAGCATGGGCTTCCATATTTGGGAGGCAAGTGGGCCCGCTCTCCGAAATCCGCTTTCTTTCTTAGAATCTGGATATTTTTGCTTCGATAGACTGAGAAAAATCCGTTACTCGGGGAGCGGTATATTGTACAAATATACGGAATCCTTATGTTTACTACGGAAATCTGTACGGAGCATACGTTCTATATAAGCTATATACGTACTGACCTTTTTTCACTTAGATGTTAAATCATGCCTCTGCAGGATGTCTGACATCTTAACAGTCTTCCTTATATTACATACGTTAGCTACACGTTATATACGTGCATCTGCATGCGAGATCCTGACCGCCTATATACAGTTCTTTCATCCATATGGAAGCTATTTATAGATGGGACACTTATACGGAAAGTATTATAAAACACGTTTTTCAGTTATACGTTTCCTGCAATTTGTTACCCATAGTCGTACGTTAAGTACGAAAACTACAGGACTTACGCATGTAACCTACGTTTTTTATACACGCCACATACGTTTTGTGTGTGTGTGTATCTGGCAATGAAAAATACACATATTCGAACCTCCCCTCTCCTTTTCTTAGTTTACATGCCAATAGTTTACATTGACATAATTTTATTGTAAACAGACACACTGCTAGGACAAAGAACAATGCATTTTGAGCCATCCTTATGCAAACGAAACATCTCAAACGTTATGTGCAGTGGATAAAACTTGTATAGGTTTGTTGTGTAGCTACCTAGCAGTACAAGTCGCTTGTCGTGTACCATCGCTGTCATAACATCTCATATAAAATTTTATTTCAGAATTTAGAATACAAATTCGACTTAAAAGAATAAACTACAGTCAATAAAAGCCAATTTTGTAATTCTAATTATTGCTTCTATATTCTTCATTGGTTCTCTGAATCTCTCCAACAAAATTTTGTTTCATTTTGACTCTTAACGCGGAAGTTGTCTCACCTCCCAAATTTCATCAGGAAAATTTTGTCTTATTTCGTTAAGTTTATTTATTTATTTACTGTCAACACAACAGGCTGTAGCCCAATTACAGTGTTAAAGATTACATAATCACATATTTGGAACTCTTGATAACGGCAACTCTAAATTTCTTAGGAGACATGTTACATATATCCAATTCATTGTTATTTACACATATTCTGTTATATAAAGATGTTCTCCGGATTGGTGATTTCATCAATATATTAGTGTTTGACTTCTTGCAGTAATAGAGGCCGGTGTTTTTACGTGTTTTTAATGAAGGAACATGAAAGTTCAATGCAGAAACTAAGTCAGGACAGTCCAAAATATTTTGAGTTATCTTCTGAATGAATAATAAATCAATCATAAGACGTCTTTGTTCTAGCGTTGGAAAATGAAAGTTCTCAAGGATGGTGTTATAGCTGTCGTAAGTGGGATAAATGCGAGTTTCTTTGTAAGTCAGAAATTTCAAAAGTTTTCTCTGTATTCTTCCTAATTGCTTACGATTTTTTAATTGAGACGGATTCCAAATAGTAGACGCATACTCTAACTTTGAACGATCATATGCATTGTACAACTTCTGTAATGTAGAACAGTTCTTAAATTCTTTTCCTGTTCTAATTATGAATCCTAACAGCTTGAATTCTTCACTAGTTATATTTACAATGTGACTGTCAAACGTTAACT
The DNA here is from genome assembly GCF_964235325.1 of Thermobia domestica. Lineage (NCBI taxonomy): Eukaryota > Metazoa > Arthropoda > Insecta > Zygentoma > Lepismatidae > Thermobia > Thermobia domestica. Next base: position 209,804,297 of record NC_137465.1, read on the forward strand.
TAGCATGAAACGTTAACACCAAGATCCTTAACTGAATCATATCTATTTACTACATATTTATTAATTACATAATCAAAGTTACGAGGTGATTTGCTTCTAGTGAACGATAATACTTGCAATTGCTTGCATTGACTCCAAATTGATTATAAAAACACCAGTTACCAATGTGATCTAGTCTTTACTGCAGTTTATGTTATCGTTCAGAGACTTGGTCTTATCATATATCTTCAGATCATCCGCATATAGTAACTTTCCATGGTCAGGAATGCAGTCAGGTAAGTCATAAATAAACAAGAGAAATAACAATGGCCCTAGGTGTGAACCTTATTAAAAAGAACGGATTGTCTACGATTAGATAGGTATGACCAGAAGAATTTAATCAAAAGTGGGACAAAGTGAAAAAGCTTTATTTTTTATTTTTTTTTTTTTTTAGTAATGTGTTGTGGTTAACTTTATCAAAGGCCTTTTTAAAGTCAATATAAATCATATCGACTTGGCTCCCTACATCTAATGTATTCTCTATAAAATCTGTAATAATTGCAAGATTTGTTACTGTGGATCTTTGTGGAATAAAACCATACTGCTTAACTGAGATAACCGGTTTGACATGATTAAAGATTCGCCGATACAAGATATGCTCAAATACTTTAGCAAAAGCAAGCAATATAGCTATGGGTTGAAAGTTCGTAATATCTTGACTATTGTTTAGACTCTGGAATTGGACAAATTAAAGCTGTTGTCCATTTGTCTGGGAAAGTGTTTGTTCTTAATGATAAATTAAATGCAATTAATAGGAGGATATTTAAATATATCAGCACAACCCTTCACAATGTAGGAGGGAAGTCCGTCAGAACTAATTGCCGTTTTGGACTTAAGGTTCTTAATAGCCATTTCTGCTTCCTCCAAATGTATTTGGCAAATCTTTAGTGATCCTATGCTACCATATTTACTATCTCCCAGATTTATGTTACTATCAATTAACGTTTCTGAAGAGGAAACGAACACTGATCTAAAATACTTCGCAAAAGTATTACCTATTTCTTCATTACTACTGAGCTTATGACCCTGAAACTTTAATGATTTCGATGGTAGATGTCTTTTACTATTTTTAATAAAATTCCACAATTCACCTGAATTCTTAGTAAATAATATTTTCAGAATTACGTAAGAAAGTTTCATAGACTAATTTGATGCCATTTTAACCTCTCTTCTCAAGCGAGCAATTCTACGTAATAGAAGGTACTACTGTATTATTAGTTTTTACTTGAGATTTTCTATGATAACTTGCCTTAGCCTTCAATTTATTAATTATATACTTAGTGAACCAGCAGAGAAATTTTGAGGCAGAGTTTTTCCTATGAGACACGCACGTATCGAATACTTCATAGATCATATCACATAGCTTACTTACTAAGTCATTAACATTATTATATTCCCATAGGCAATCCCAATCAACACTCTTTAGATTAATATACAGGGTGTTTCAAAACAACACGGACAACATTCGGAAGGTGATTTCTGACACCATGATAAGACAAAAAGTATTGACCATCCTGGGTGCACAAATGCTTCCTTTCCGAATTATAGGCTGCCGAAAACATGAAAAAATGAACTTTAAAGGTCCATAGTTCCAAAACTATGGGACCTACCGTAGTCGGATCAAGACTCCACTTAGGAACTAATATGTGGGCTATCCAAAAATCCATGTTTCAGAATCCTAAGGTACACACGAAGCAGTTTTTATAGAGGGAGTTTGGCTACGGACATATAATTTGGAGTAGTTTCCAACTACCTCTATAAAAATTGTTGCGGAAGTATCACAGGATTCTGAAACATCTATTTTTGGATAGTGCACATATTAGTTCATAAGTGAAGTCTTGACCCGACTACAGTAGATCCCATAGTTTTGGAGCTATAGACCTTTAAAGTTCATTTTTTCATGTTTTTGGCAGTCTATAACTCCGAAAGGAAGCATTTGTGCACCCAGGATGGTCTATACTTTTTGTCTTATTTTGGTGTCAAGAATCACCTCCCAAACGTTGGCGGTGTTGTTTTGAAACACCCTGTATAATTTCATATAAGTGCGCATACATAGAAAGAAAACATATATTGTTCATGCAAATGTCCTAAATTTGCGTACATAATTATTATTATTTTGTAATACCGTAAACTCTTTTCAAAAATATGGTTAATAAATTTGTTAAAAATACAGAATTTGCCATTTTTAGATTACGTGTCAAATAGTTGTACATGATTCCTTGTAAACTGTGAGCTTAACTTAAATATCTTTATCCTATCTTTGACATTTCCTGTAGATAAACCCAAGTATCAATTTATATTTATCACTTTCTTTTGCCATGATATCGTAGAATGTTTAAAAAGATAGAAAAGAAGTTCATAGATTGCGTTTACTGTGCATCTTGTCATTAAAAAAAAAAACTCTCGGGAATAATGATTGCTCTAGAAGTAAGATATGAAGCTTAGCAAAGAGAAGTTTAGCGCATCAGTATACAAAATAAAGTGCACTTTCATAAATGCACTTAAAAAAATATGAAGCTTTTTATTTTGGTTCTAATTGTGCCTGAATATTCATTGATTTATTTATGTAAGTGGGTCGTCCAATACATAAGTTTCCCTAAGCTGTAAAAAAAAAAAAAAAAAAAAAATAGATACATTTGTGAACTATGCATACATGTGTAAATGGATCCTTTCTCCTTTTTCCACATAAGCCCCATTGAGATTCAGGCACTTGTTTCACTGTTGTACCGATTTATCCAAACCCTTTGCAAAAAATCAGGGCTATGGCTATTTAGGACTCTTCTCACATCCCGCTTCTCTTCTTCATCACCAGTTGACAGCAAGGGCGCCGATCCCGGGGGGCCGAGGGGGCCCGGGTTGTAAATTTACAATATTTGGCATAATTTGAATGCAATTTGTTTTAAAATCCTTATATATGCTTTCTGTATCTGAATGCTCCCCCCAAATTTACAGAGAAATCGGCGCCCTTGGTTGACAGGAGACCAGGTCACTTATTTTGTGCCTGAACTCTTCTTCACAGAAACGCAATTCGACATGAGCGATCTGGTCTCTTCTTGACGATAACGTCCACCCGCACTCAGCACGCAAAGACACAAAATTAAAGAATTAGTGTGTGAACCAGGCCGGTAGCCAGCCAAAAAATGTAGGGGGGCCCGGCTGAAGTTAGGGAGAGCCGATCCAACCATATTGTAATTCATCATCATATTATAGTTCATTTGCAAGCTTACCGTGAAAATTTTAGGGGGGCAGCGAAAATTTAGGTGGGGTGGCCCCCCTAGACCCCCTGGATAGGGCTTGGTGTGAATTTCTGTCCCATCCTCCATACAGCCTCGATTTAACACCGATTGACTTCCATTTATTTTTTCTGATGTTAAACTCTGCATAGAAAGGTGAACGTTTCGAAACAGATGAAGAAGTGAAGCTGTAGAGACAAAGCCCTCATTTTTTGCGAAGGGTTTGGACAAATCGGTGCAATGATGAGACAAATGTCTGAATTTCAATGGGAATCATGTAGGGAGGTGAGGAAGGACCCACTTACACATGTAGGTATAGTTTACAAATGTATCTTAAAGAACAAATATTTTATAGCTTAGGGAAATTAATTTATTAAACGATTCATGTAGCACTAGATGGCAGTTTGCTTTAAATTTTACACTGAAATATAATAACAGTTTTTTTTAATATTAACAAAAACATTTAACTAGAGTAATTGCAAATAATAATAATAATAACAGAATATCAACACAAATATTACCAAATATTTACATAACAATATTTACAAGTTATTTTTGCACAAGGCGGAGAGAAAATTCAGAAGTAAAGATATCTAAGGTAGTTGGAAGACTATTGAATTCAATAAGAGACTTGTATGTGAAATACATTGGACTCTTGCAAGTAGAAAGACTCGTATTTCATGTGTTCCTAATGGATAACACTCTGAAATTTCTTAAGTTCCACATTATTCCTGTTGTAGTAGTTTACGGTGAAGATAACAACGAGCATTAGGCAGAATTAATACGTATTTTAACAAATCGTCACGCGAAGCAACTTATCCTCGCTGGTGGCACATGCTGAAGACACAAGTCCAATGGCTGACACATATTTTGAGCATTAAACATTCAAAATAAAACTTCTACATAAGAACTGAAACTTCGACATAAAAAGAGATTAAAACAAAATTAAAAGAACAATAAAGGTTGCGAAAAGAATAAAAGAATAAACAATAACACAAAAATATATAACGAAAAAAGTTTGATATAATTGAAACCTTCGGCCGACAACGGTACAAGTGGCAACTAAATCGAAGGTGGGATTGACCGTGGAACATTCAGATATTGGTGGAAGAAAAAAAGAGATTCTCAGTAATTACAATAACAGTTCTGTTTATGAAAAGTCTAGTGGAACAATAGGGGATATGCACAGGTCGGCCTAGGTAGGTGTAAAATTAGCTGAAGGCTTTGAATTTGCTTCTCCTGTTCTCAGGTGGGTATAAAATGAGCTGAAGGCTTTAAAATTGGCTTTCCCGTCGTCCCAGCTGGGTACCAAATGACCTGAAGCCTTTTAAATTGCCTCTCCTGTTGTCCCAGATGGATGCAGAATAAGCTAAAGTCTTACTTTTCCTGTCATCCTAGATGAGTGTAAATTGAGCAGCTGCAGCCTTCTAAATTGCCTGTCCTGCCATTCTAAGTGGGTGAAAAATGAGCTGAAGCCTTTGAAATTGGCTCTTTTGTTGTCCCATGTAGGTGCAAAATGAGCTGAAGCCTTTGAAATTCCTTTTCCTGTCGCCTGAGCTAGGTACCAAATGACTGAAGCCTTTTAAATTGCCTCTCCTGCTGTCCCAGATGGATGCAGAATAAGCTAAAGTCTTACTTTTCCTGTCATCCTAGATGAGTGTAAATTGAGCAGCTGCAGCCTTCTAAATTGCCTGTCCTGCCATCCTAAGTGGGTGAAAAATGAGCTGAAGCCTTTGAAATTGGCTCTTTTGTTGTCCCATGTAGGTGCAAAATGAGCTGAAGCCTTTGAAATTCCTTTTCCTGTCGCCTGAGCTAGGTACCAAATGACTGAAGCCTTTTAAATTGCCTCTCCTGCTGTCCCAGATGGATGCAGAATAAGCTAAAGTCTTACTTTTCCTGTCATCCTAGATGAGTGTAAATTGAGGAGCTGCAGCCTTCTAAATTGCCTGTCCTGCCATTATAAGTGGGTGAAAAATGAGCTGAAGCCTTTCAAAATTCCTTTTCCTGTCGCCTGAGCTAGGTACCAAATGACTGAAGCCTTTTAAATTGCCTCTCCTGTTGTCCCAGATGGATGCAGAATAAGCTGAAGTCTTACTTTTCCTGTCATCCTAGATGAGTGTAAATTGAGCAGCTGCAGCCTTTTAAATTGCCTGTCCTGCCATTCTAAGTGGGTAAAAAATGAGCTGAAGCTTTTGAAATTCTCCTGCTGCTGACTCAGGTGGATGCAAACTGTCGTCCTGAAATGAGTTGCAGACTTCGGACTCTCTTATAATACACGATCTACTGAAGTAATCAATCTTACCAAAATATTTTGTGTGTGAAATATTTTGCTCTGCTGATCTTTGGTTCCCTCGTTAGCAGCCATCGAATTTGGGATTTGAACTTAGAAGTTTGAGTTTTGATATTTTGTGTCTAAGTAGTATGAATGTAACTCTTAGGAGTGTTTGCGTCATTGTTAGGAGTATGAATGTCACCGTTAGAAGAAAATAAACTACAACAGATACAGTGTACTTCTTTCACGCAGGCTAAACAATAAGTAAATAACATTTTCTAGCAGATTTTTTTTAAATATTAAAATTGGCGATGAATGACATACTTTTTGTCCCATAAATATTCTCTTTTAGATTTTCTCAAAAACTACGCATTGGAATTTTAGCTCGTCTGCCATTTTGTTCTGTTTGCTGTCATCTATCAACGGATATATTTCCATGAATCAACTTTCAACATTAACTAACTAACTCTATGCCTATGGAACCCGGAGGTTCAATGCCGCGTTCACAAAAGCTCTCCACTGACTTCTATCCTTAGCTAACTGCATCCAGTTTCCACTTTGTATTCCAATCTCTGCGAGATCCATCTTAATATTGTCCTCCCATCTGCGCCTAGGTCTTCCTAATGGTCGTTTTCCGATTGGTCTCCCAGTCAAGACTTTGAAGGCGTTTCTACTTTCTTCCATTCTAGCTACATGACCCGCCCATCTAAGCCTCCTAGACTTGACGACCCTAACAATGTTGGGTAAACCATATAAATTATTCAATTCCTCGTTATGAAGTTTCCGCCAATCCCAATTCCGGTTTCTCTTGGGTCCGAATATTCGTCTCAGGATCTTGTTCTCAAATACTTTCAGTCTATGTTCTTCCCTCAGGGTAAGTGACCATGTTTCGCAACCATACAGAACAACAGGCATGATTATCGTTTTGTATATTTTAAGCTTCAAATTCCTCGACAGAATTCGCGACGACAAGAGATTTTGAACCGAATAGTAACACGAATTCCCTGCTTTTAGTCGATATTTAATTTCTTCGTGAATATGGTTTTCCTCTGTTAACATTGATCCTATATATTTGAAAGTATCCACTTTATCAAAAGTATTATTTAATATTTTAACGCATCCATAATTTGCTGTATTCCGATCCCGACGCACTTCCGTGTATTTAGTTTTCTCCGCATTTACTTCTAAACCCATGTCCCTGCAAGCGTTTAATAAGATCTTTGCATTTCTTTCTATTGTTCTCCTATCATCTCCTATTAATTTTACATCATCAGCATATGCCATAACTTGGTGAATACCGTTCAACTGTAGGCCCTGGTTGCTATCTTTGATTTTCCTTATAGTGTATTCCAGAACGAAGTTAAATAATAATGGCGACAATGCATCTCCTTGTTTCGGGCCATTTTTCACGTGAAAGCTCGCGGACAAAAATTTTCCTACCCGGACTTTACTTTGGGATTCATTTAAACATAACTTAATTAATCTAATTAGCTTTCTCGGTATTCCAAGTTCTGTAATAACGTTGTATAATGTTTCTCTCCTAACCGAGTCGTACGCCTTTCTAAAATCACCGGGGTATTGTATTCCCACTTTTTTTCGAGTATTTGGCGAATGGTAAATATTTGGTCGATAGTTGATCAATTTCGTCTAAATCCACACTGATAATCTCCAATAATTTTATCTGCGTATGGGGTCAGTCTTGCTAATAGAATATTTGAAAGGATTTTATAGGATGTTGACAGAAGAGAAATACCTCGATAATTATTACAGTCAGTTTTGTCGCCTTTCTTGTGAATTGGAATGTACTGCCCTTTCTTTCTGGACTGCTTATATTTGTTGGCTGATGATATGTTAGATCACAAAATGATTACTTTCATCAGCTGCAAGCATCGGATTGTAGACTGCAGATGCGTTGCACCACGCAGGAAAGCCACACCAGGAGAAGAAAACATTGTAACATATCAGGAATACTTGTGGTTGCAGTTATATTAAAGATGGAAAATAAAATAGTTAAAACAACTTACGATACAAATTGATCACTCTCTATTGCCCCCATTAGGTTCAGGTCGATAGCAGTTTCGGATTCTACATACGATTAAATACAGGTAAGACGCTAAAGATATATTTAAGGGATGCGTGACGTACAATTCATATTTACATTCGTCATCAGCCATCAAGTGCCTAAGGAGAATCATCATTTTACGTATACAATACACATAATTATCATAGCTTATTTCATATTTTTATTCATTGGTCCACTTCATCAAATATTTATATATATTATAATTAATCATTATCACCGCAGGATATATCATAAATGATCTCCTCTAACAACATGAAGCCCATCAAACATGAAATTACATTAATGGATCAAGTCAACGCATTATACAGAAGAATTAGCACCTGAGAATCGATACTACAACTGTGACTGCTATCGCTATATGTTTGACCTAATACAAAATTAAACAGCAATTTCTGATATGATATACACCAAATGTGAGATTAAGAGAAAGGAATATATACTCCATTCACGGAATCCTTATGGATTCCGGACGTTTAGATTTAGCTGGACATTATTTATATTACTACAGTACGTCCAGAAACAAAATACATAAAATTAACGATTTATAAGTAAACGTATGTATCATACACTTCAATCACCCATTTTACACATTTCAAAACTCTATATGCCAAAACTATTCTTTCTAACATACAAAGATCAAACTTCAATTGTCATGTAAAGAAAAAGAATAAAAATAGGCATTAATTTCAATATCAATTTTGCCAACATTACGATGGTGCAGATAAATTTCATGTCATCTTTTACTTTAGAGATTAGATTGATATCGTTGATCAAATTCAACATTAACAATAATTCCAAACATTTAAAGTTCGTTAATATGAGTAATAAGGGCGCACATAGATAAAATCACATAAAATACTGTAATGGATCAAACAGGTCCATTACAGGAACAATGAGTGATTCTTTCCACTCTTGTGTCTATTTTTCCTTGTTCCAGATACGGAGAATGAGTTTGTGTATCTTGTTCCACAATTTTTCGCCTCCAGCTAAAATTAACTCAGGGGGAATTTCATCTACACCCGGAGATTTGTGTTTCTTTAATTTCTTTATAGCGGTTTCTACTTCTTTTCGGTTGGGTTCTGGAATATACGGTTCTGCGGTGTGTATCTCCTTTTCTCCACGCACACTAGTTTTTGGTTGCGTGTTAAGCAAATCGTCAAAGAAATCTTTCCATCTATTTAAGATGCTATCAGTATCAGTGAGCACTATACCGTCAGATTTCTTTAATATATAACCACGAGGTTGATAGCCTTTCTTAAATTCGTTGATCCCCTTATACATGTCCCGGGTGTTTTTATTTTTACTATTATCTTCGAGTTCCTTAATTTTAGCTTTCAGATAATCGCGTTTCTTTGTTCTAAAAGTTTTGGAAGTTTCCCGCCTGATATCTGAGAAATTTTGTGTAGTTATTTCATTAGGATTTTGTAGCCAGCGTAATTTTGCCTGTTTTCTCTTCTCTGCTAGTTTTATGCATTCCTGGTCAAACCATGGTTTGTTCCTACATATTTCCGCGTGTCCCATTTTTTTTTTTCTGAAATTTTAATCCTATCTCTAATTTCAATCCAGGTATCCTCAACATTAGTGCACTCCGAGTCTTCTAAACCCGAGAATCTATTCGAAACTTCAATCTGGTATTTCTCTCTTGCCTGGCTCTCTTCTAATTTCTTTAAATTGAATCTCTTCGTTTTCGGACAATGAATATTACCTTTATTCAACGATTAAACAGAAAATAAAGTTAATTACAATTTTGCGGAACATCTCATTTTCATTTGATTTTATTAGATTTGAGTTTAGCGTCCCTTTCGGCACAGAGGCTATATAAGACATGGACCTACAACTTAGCATGGAATCCGAACCACATGGGCTTCAGCCCGAAATTTAACCTGGGTCTTCCATGCCAAAGACGCGTACGCTAACCGTTTACCCATGAGGGAGCTATTAGTGTTATTCCACAAACCCGAGAAAACGATAAGTAATTTTCAATTATTTCCACCTACATTCGCAGAATATATATATATATATATATATATATATATATATATATATATATATATATATATATATATTTGGTCTAGGAATTAATTCGCGCGGGTGGACAAGAGATGGCGCAACGAACGGAGCGTCCCACAGTTCCGTATATCCACACATGTGTTGCAAACCCCTGTCATCGCGTATCGTTCGTAGTATAGGGCAGTGGATTAAAGCGTCAACAACACCAGTTTGTAGTTAAGTGAACATGGCGCAATTTGTGCCTGATAAAGTGTTTTTGCGGCGTGTCCTGCTGCATTACTTTAACATGCAGAAAAGTGCGACTGAAAGTCATCGTATTTTGGTGGAAGTGTATGGTGACCATGCTCTAGCTGAGCGAACGTGTCAGAAGTGGTTTGCACGGTTTAGAAGTGGTGATTTCGGCTTGGCAGACCAAGAGCGAGCTGGACAGCCAAAAAAATTTCAAGACGAAGAATTGACAGCATTGCTCGAGCAGGATTCGTGTCAGACGCAGGAACAACTTGCAGCAGCATTAGGCGTTGATCAAACAACAGTCTCCAAACGCTTGAAAGCCATGGGAATGATTCAAAAGATGTCACATTGGGTTCCACATGAATTGAAAGACAGAGACGTTGAAAGACAAAAAACCATTTGCGAATTGCTGCTTCAACGACAGAGCAGAAAGGGGTTTCTGCATCGAATTATTACGGGTGATGAGAAGTGGATCCATTACGAGAACCCTAAACGAAAAAAGGCCTGGGTGAAACCAGGTGAACCAGGTCCATCACAACCAAAACGAGATATTCACTGTGCAAAGGTTATGCTGTGCATATGGTGGGATATGAAAGGTGTGGTGTACTATGAGCTGCTGCAACCGGGTGAAACTATGAATGGAGAACGTTATCGACGACAATTAATGCGTTTGAAGCAAGCTCTGGCCAGAACACGACCAGAATGGGAGAACAGACATGATAAACTTATTGTTCAACATGATAACGCTCGCCCACATGTCGCAAAACCGGTCAAAACCTATTTAGAAAATGTCGGATGGGAAGTTTTACCCCACCCGCCGTATTCACCAGATGTTGCTCCTTCGGACTACTACTTGTTCGATTGCATGAACAACGATTTGATTGGACAGCGGTTTACTTCTTCAGAAGATATCGAAACATGGGTCTCTGACTGGATCGCTTCCAAGGATGAGGACTTCTTTCGCCACGGAATCCGTACATTGCCTGACAGATGGGCGAAAGTGTTGGCTAGCGATGGACAATATTTTTCTTAAGGTATTTATGTATTTTGTGTTTGTACTACAGCTTCAATGTGTGCGTACCAACCGCACGAATTAATTCCTAGACCAAATATATATATAAGATATATATATATATATATATATATATATATATATATATACTAAATTATTTTTATAAGAAAAGAAAAAAACACTTATGGTAGTGTAACATAAAATCTTTAGACCAGGTCAATCATTTCTCTGGTAAACCAAGTATAGTTTTATTAAGATAATGTACAAATGGTTGTTACTAAGATTGAGCAGGGTCTGAATCAGGCGCCCCATCCACCCTTCCTGTGAGTGTGCCCCTGGTGCAGAAGTTTTTGTGGGTCCAGACCCGGTGAACCCTTCTGTGTGTACAAGCTTAAAGAAGTATGCTTTTGTATTTTGGTAACCTTGAGCCTAAAATACACATAACATGATGCATATACTCATGAAAAGAATAATACTGAAAAAAAAACGTATGTAACAAACAAAATAGACCGTGTTACATGACAATTAAAAACCCTTTTGGAAAGCGGAAGTTCCCATACACAGGCGCCTTCCTTTCTTCAACCCACAACGAAAAACGTCATACACTAAATGATTAAAAAAAAAAAAAAATACTCCAACATTTTCCAAACACGTAAACGAAAAATTTTCGTGTATACAAGGCTGAGTTTCTTCCTCGGTTCTTGAAGAGTACGATCCTTTGTGTGCAATAATACGAAGTCTACTCCCACAATTAAATTTAATTGGAAGCTCTAAAGAAGGAAAGAAAAAAAAACTTATTCGTTAGGGAAAGCTCATTAATCTCTTTCAAATGATATGTATTAGATTTGACTTTCTTCCTTTAACTAGAGCTCTCAGATGTCCCGATTTTTTTAAAACGATAATTCAGCAAGAAGTAGTGTTAACCCATAAGACGAGACAACATAGAATTTTCTTGATTCAATAGAATCAAATATGATTTTCCGAGACGAGACAGCTCCAAATCTATCTTCATGGACAGTAATAGCAGGAACATGTCCTAACTATTAATACAATTAACTAACTCTAGAGCCTATGGAATTTGGAGGTTCAATACCTTGTTCACAAAATCTCTCCATTGACTTCTGTCTTAGCCAATTGGCTCCAGTATCTACTTTGTATTCCTATTTCTTCGAAATTCATCATAATATTGCCTTCCCATCTACAAATAGGTTTTCCTAATGGATGTTTTCCGATCGGATTTATAGTTAAAAAAAAAAAAAAAAAAAGCTTTGAAAATGTTCCTACTTTCTTCCATCCTAGCTACATGACCTGCTCACCTAAGCCTCCTGACTTGATGACCCTAACAATGTTTGGTAAACCATATAAATAATGTAGTTCCTCGTTATGAAGTTTCCGAGATTTCCCATTTCCATCACTCTTGGGTCCGAATATTCGTTTCAGGATCTTGTTCTCAAACATTTTGAGTCTACGTTCTTCCCTCAGAGTAAGCGATTGTGTTTCGCAACCATACAGAAGAACAGGTATGATTATCGTTTTATAAGCTTCAAATTCCTCGACAAAATTCGCGACAACAAAAGGATTTTGAACTGAAAAGCAACACAAATTTCCTGCTTTTAGTTGACATTTAATTTCTTTGTGAATGGTTTCCGTCTGTTATATTGATCCTACATATTTGGATAATAATAATAATAATAATAATAATAATAATAATAATAATAATAATAATAATAATAATAATAATAATAATAATAATAATAATAATAATAATAATAATGATAATAATAATAATAATATGAAATTTGGAGAACATATTTTTAACACATCTTTTTGGACTTTAAAAATGTTTCTAAGTGGTTGAGGCTAGCATCATGCTAGCTTTTATGTGCTTCAACGTTATTATAATCGGACCATACTTTGCAAAAAGGCCACAACCAAAAATTTAACTATTGTTGCTTATGACCTTTTTACTGGGTGGGGCATGGTGTCTCAGTGTTAGAGCATTTAACTCTAATGCGTGAAGTCCCTGGTTTGGTGCAAGGTCAAGTGTTTGTGGCGAACAAAATCATGTCCGTGGGTTTTCTCGGGTACTTCCTTTCTCCTCATACATTCTCATTCCATCAATTATTCCATCATCATTCGCTTACTTTAGTCTGTGGCTATTCGAGAATGCCTTTTCGAAGCGTTACCCCCTGTAGCGAACGCGACCAAGGTGGCTATTTGGTAACTTTACTTTCGCCAGAGATATAAATCATACTGTGAGCCAATCACGGTTTCCAGATCTTTTTTGCCAAGTCCAGGTATAACAGAGTTCCAATACTCTGCACAAACCATCTTCCAAGCAGGTGTTTCTTTCTAAAATCCCCTTGCCTGGCAACACGTCTTTCCTTTTTGTCCTTCCTTTTGACATCTGTTAAACAACAGGCGGTCTATTGTTCCGAAACGCACCAAATACGCTCGAACTGACGTTTTCTCCGCGTTTTTATTGCTTTCGCGTTTGTGATTACCCATCCACGTTTAAATACATGGTTAGCGTATTCCAAGTGTACGCATGAACAATAAAATCGCTTTGCAAACGCTACAAATAGCCGGGGACTAAGTCATTCATTCATCATTTCTCTTACGCCTAAGGGCATACTAATTGTGAAATGTTAAACTAAAAGATTTCTTTTTAATTTTCATTTCATGACCTTTTAGCAAAGCTTGATTCAATTAAGTAATTAGTCGTATTAATGAAGATTAGACTGGAAACAGACATGTTATCAATGTTTACCATTTATCTTGAATTGGCCTCCTCCCTCGCACCTGGTTCAACAGCTTTTCTCCTTTATCAGTCTTCATTGTGTCGCTCGTGTCTATCAATAGAGTCTGTACGTGGTCTATATGTGATTAATGTAAATACGTATCTACAAGTCACTCATTGGTGTTACCTCTTATAGATAGGAGACACCACAAGAACTTCTGTTGCAACAGTTTACGCATGACTTTCAATGACCACACCCTCTCCTGCGTAAGTGACACATTGAAACATCTCTTCAGAATTATCTTTGGCTGATAACATTCAAGGAAAAAAAAAAGAGAACAATGCAATAATTTGACGATAAATGCAGTTAGCAAGATCTGACAAAATTTTACAATATTGCAATTCTTAAAATAAATACGTAGAAAATCAGCGATATTTTCTGTGAAACTTTTACATTTGTGAAGACATTCCTTTTGTGAATAATTCCTTTTCCGGTGCCCGGACATTTCTAGTAGTCCTATTTATATATTATTCACATAAATTTACTCGATAGTGTCGAGTACAACAAAAGAAATAGATGTTCGGACCCTGGAAAGTAAATTATTCCCAGATTAGTGAATATATAGGCCTACAGATTTTTTAAATAAAGGTTTACAATTTAATTACACGAAATAGTGTTAAATACGAGGCGCGTTCGGAAAGTAACCTCGGATTGGTCACTGCGCACAAAGTAGAGGGTGAAGCACATCCATCTTTGCAGAGATGTGCGCGGTAGATCAGTCTGCATTCAATCGTGGTAGAGTGAAGGTTGATCACTAGTTCCATTTTTGTAGGGTGTCAAAATGTGTGCTGCGATATAAAACTCCGCGAAGTGCGAGGTGCAAACTTTTATACGTTTTCTTACGGCAAAACAATATTCTTTAGCAGGTGCGCGGACTAGCCAAAAGACCATCGGAGAGGACTGTTCGCTTACTTATTACGGATTCGAGTCAATCATAACTTATAGGTTGACATTTTCTCTCATATATACTGTTTTATTTAAATACGCCTACATGAAAATACAAGTAACTATTTTTATATATATTTTCTTGAGACTTTTTGTTATAGTTTTCTTAGCGACCTATCTAATATACATAAACTATTAACACAAGTGTCTCTCTGCCTTGTTCTAATAAAGTTAGATATCGATAACTCGAATTCCTTGATAACTGGATTTTGTACATTTCCTTGAACTCCCCATAATACTCAATGTTAAAGTAACCTCTGTAAGTCGAATGGTTGAAAATTACAACCTTGATAAATCGAATTTTAAGGGTTCCATAATTATATTTTTAAAAAATGGATAACTCGAACTTTCGTATCTGCGAACCTGTACAAGTCAGTTTACCTAAGTCGAATTTCTCTTGATGTAACTTCGATAACTCGAAACTATAACTCAATGTGTAATCGTGTTTTACTCATGTCTAGACAAGAAAGACCTCCCTCCACTTTCTTCTTCCTTGGATCTTTTACAACTTCCAATTATAAAGGTTGAATGAATAAAACTTCGAGTTATAGGGATTATATACGGGTAGTCACTTTTAATGAGGATCGCGGAACTTCAGTATCTCGAATTTTTGTTGTGGCCATCTTAATAACTCAAACCTTGAATACTCGAAAAATTCAATAACTCGAATTTTTATATATTCTCTTGACCTTCGGGTTATCGAGGTCTCACTGTATTAGGAACTTTCAATGAAACATTTAGAAAACTATATAAATGCTGGACAATTTATTATTTTCAAAACTTGATATTAGCGTCTGATGATGATGATGATGATAATAATAATAATAATAATAATAATAATAATAATAATAATAATAATAATAATAATAATAATAATCCATATATCTTTTCCCATACGAACAAATCTACACATACTCACTCTACTATACATGTTTTATCTCAATAATAGTAGTTTATCTCAGTGGTTCTCAAACTTCATTGACTGACGACACGTTCTTGAAAAGGTTTTTACGGTTACACATTTCTACATTTTATTATAAGGTGTTTTCACATTCAATCACTGGGGGGGGGATGATTGCTCAGTGGTAGAGCGCTTACCTCTGATGCATGGGGTCCCTGGTTCATCTCAGGCCGAGTAAATTTATGGTGGACAACATTGTGTCCGTGGGTTTTCTCGGGGTACTCCCGTTTCCTTCCACATTCTCATTCCACAATTCTTCCATCATCATTCACTTGCTTTAATTATCCGTTTCCCTTAGCCTAATGGACATAAACGTGGTATGTTAAACTGAAAGATTTCATTTCATTTTCATTTCAATCAATTCTTGAAGTCTATCGTAGTATCACAATGTGAAAGAAAGCGAAACAACGAAGATGTCCTGGATGCTATACTGTACATGTCTATTCCAGAGTAATTTTGGTTGCATAACGGAAAGGATATATAATAGCAGAGAACAATATAAATAAATTACTTTCACAGTAAAGCAATAAGCTTCAGTGAAAACAATGTGAAAATATTGTACGTACTCCATAAGTTTTCATAGCTTTAGTTAGTACGGAAATGTGTGAAAATAAAGGCAGCATTTTTTAAAGAAGAAAAAAAAGGCCGTTGTAATAACAATCGATTATTGTATACAGTATTTTAACATCAACTGTACACACCTTGTTTAACAAGGAAGTGATGATAAGACATTTGCCAGAAATATGTTGCGATTCTATTGAAATACGGATCAAGTAAAGTCATTGAAAGCAATTTCATTATATAGTATATGACCACAGATAACTCATTGCCAGATGTATTCTCCAAATACACGATAGAATTGCGGCATAGACAGCTTTAGTATCAAATTGACTACATTTCTCACTTCGTATTGTTCCGGAAACTGTTATAACTTTAAAATTTCCAAGGATGAGGCATATTTAGGGCTTTGAGACATCTTGGTTAGTCGGTTATTAAGCAGAACAGTCCTGGATTCATATCTTCTGTCTCTCCATGAATTGTTTGGGATTCGAAATGTCTAGTTTTCTCTCCAGAACGCAAATTAATATAATTCATACGATATAAAAAAGGTTTCATTAATCATATATAGTCAGCTGGTAGCAAGCGCGCACCGAGAAATTTTTGTTGGGAACGGTCCAACCTTTGTGGGAAGGGGCCCCAGTACTACAAGCCACTGAGTCTCTGTAGTATTGAAGGTATTATTATGAACCTGAAAAGACGCTAAGAATTTGTAAAATACTTCCCTCTATATTTTCAGAAAAAATGATAGAACTACATTGTTTCTATAAGAGTACAAATGAAGTGTCCGATCAAATTTTCATGCTACGTCAATCATTTCCCTGTTAAACAAGTCTAGCTTAATTGAGAAAATGTATAAATATATGTTGAGTTAGGAAGTTTTGGGGGGTTCGTTGTGACAACATCGTGACACGAGCTAATTTTTCGGAAAATTGCCACTAGTTATTGAATTTACTGTTTTATACATAGTGAATGCAGTATTTACAATGTAAAGTTATTTTACACTGTCAGGTTGGGTACTGCGCTTAATTAGAAATAAAGTACTGTATTATTCAACTTTCTTTTGTAATGCAATTATGGATATCAGCCACTGTAGACTTGGTGTCGGAACTTAAGGTCAATTTGCAATGCTGGACCGTTATTGCTCCCTTTTTATCCGTTAAAACGATGGATTAGTGTATAAATATACGATATTCGCTATACCCCTTCCTCCTAATTTTAACTCAACAGCTCCTATCCTCCCACTCTTGTGAATCTGGCGCCGCCTCTGTTTAATAGATGGACATTGAGCTATAATTGTATGCGTATATTTAAAAAATGTCACTCGAT
Source organism: Thermobia domestica (assembly GCF_964235325.1). Classification (NCBI taxonomy): domain Eukaryota; kingdom Metazoa; phylum Arthropoda; class Insecta; order Zygentoma; family Lepismatidae; genus Thermobia; species Thermobia domestica. The sequence continues at coordinate 209,821,771 of NC_137465.1, forward strand.
GTGTGTTATTTATTATTTAAGATATTGGCAAGATCAGGAAATTCGTACCAAAAAAGAAAGCTTGCCTTCTAATTAGGAATGACTTCATACATTTAGATTACTTTTATTTAGGTAATGAACCCTTCCACATATTCAGATACAAGGGACTAGTTTTTTTTAGTACTAGTATTTTGTATGGCACGGCCATTCTTGCGCCAAGTAAATGTTCAATATATGATGTATAAAACATTTACTACGAACAGAGAATCACTCTTTCATAAGAAAGGTTCTCAGGGACGAGGCATTTCGAGTGCTCCTCCTCAAATCCTCATGAAAACATTTCAAAGTATTGTGTAATTACACCGAATGGTTATTAATTTTTCTGGTAATAAGTTCATCGATAGAGGGTTCATCAAAAACATGCACTGCGATCAGGAAGCAAGTGCTCCTCCCGAAATGCCGCCACTGTTCTAATGTGTAATTACGACATAAAATTACCAGGAGTGAATGAGACCAAATGCATGATTATTTATTTATTTTCAAGGAAGGTAAAGAAAAAAAAAAGAGAGAGAGAAATTCTATTTTAAATAATTGCAGAGGCTCACCGAAAAAGTTTGATTCATTCACAGTGTATTATCTTAGATCTCAATTCTTCTTCTTCTTCTTCTTTTTTTAACTCCGTAGCGATAGTTGTTCAATAACGGGTTTCCAGTGAGAAAGACTTTGTGCTCCAGTAACGGGATTTCCAGTTTCCAGCCGATAATAATCACAATTTCAACCAAATATAGTTCTGATTCAATTGTTTTCTCTTGCCATCACAAGATTCACAATTCCATCATATATGTATCTACTTTTCAAAAAAAATAAAACATTATAATCTCTGAAATGCCTTATATTCGTGTTCAAACAAGTGACATCATTTCGTTTCATTACAGTACTTGCATTTAGTATCATGGCTTACCATCATTTGTAGAAGCTTGATAATGAGAATTCCTTTTGCAAAAAGAAAAAAAAAATATATTATTATGATCATTTTATGAATGAATCCAGTTCTTTATTCTGTTATATGATTTTTAAATACTGTTTGCAGAAAAAAAAAAGTTTCCACGTTTTGGTAAACCCAAAGCACGACACACTTATCGAACATGTGAGATCGACATTTCCTCAGACCCAAATTTGTACATGGAACAATTTTTAAGAATAATATTGTACAAAGAAATATATCATAAAAATTGTAATGAAAAATTTATATCAAAAACACACGAAAAGAACAAACTGGGATTATCACCTTTGTTGACGATTAGTTGAACTGAAGTTATGAACCATTGAGCCGGTACAATAAAGAACAACACCATTGGCGGTGATTTCCCTGCTACTGAGGCGAATAGTTTTAGCGATAGAAACCATATCGGTATCTCAATAATTATAGGTACACATCATGCGTGGAACTTTTTGTCGCATATTTTGGAAGTGTTTTGGATATTTTGGCGTCCCGCCATATAATCCATCCCTATCTGTCCCATATTTTCTATTTTGGATAATTTGGTGTCCCGCCATATAATGCGTCCCTATCTGTTCCATATTTTCTAAGTGTTTGGGATAATTCGGGTCCCGTCATATAATGTAGCCCTATCTGTCCCATATTTTCTGTTATGGATATTTGGCGTCCCACCATATAATGTGTTCCTATCTGTCCCATATTTTCTAAGTGTTTTGGATAATTTTGTGTCCCGTCATATAATGTGTCAATATCTGTCCCATATTTTGTAAGTGTTTTGAATAATTTGGCTTCTCGTCATATACTGCGTCCCTGGTAGGCGTAATTCAGGACGCTAAAATTTGTATTAAAAATGCAGAATGTCCCGCCTAATTCGGGTGAGGTAGTAACCCTGTTGCTAAATCATTCTATTGTTCTTAATATCTACTTCAATGATCTAAGTTGAGTTGTTCCAGTCACGTTGAAATAGTTAAATTATATATAATACTGTATATTTTTATTGCATGGTGAAAGGGACTTAGAGGACTTTTAGATCATTTATAGTTTGTGATATATTATTGAAAATCAACACACTGCCTTTCATGTTTGGTATCATGATAACATACTGCGTTCGTTGTCCATGACTTTTTTCTTTTCTTTTCTTTTTTTTCTTTTCTTTTTCTTTTTCTTTTTTTTTTTTGTGCATGAACATATCTTTGTTATGTTTATCGAATGGACTAGATTTGGTTAGGAAGTCCCGTTGATAGGTTCACATCCTTTCCTTACCAGATAGACTTTTATAGGTAACAATATCATTTTAAAAATAATAAGTTATTGTATGTATCTTTGGTGCATATTCAAACGGGCGTAAGTAAAAAAAAAAAAAAAAAAAAAAAAGTTACTTTTTCAGATGAGCAAAAACAGGCTTCAATATACTATATCGACATAAGCCCTTAATACCGACCAATTGTTATGAAATGACACTTGATACCAAAGTCGTTTCATAACAAGGGATATGAGGGAAAAGCTTGTATACCAATATACCCCTCATACCTATTCCGTCTATCAATACAAAACTTTTTACTCACATTCCTTATCTACTATAGTATTTTTTGAGATCCATTTGGATTGTGTGCTTTTACCCGGGGCCACTCCAGAGGGGTCCAAAGTTGATGGGAGGGATTTCTGGAGGGAATTTTCCCGACATTCTCCTAATTTTCTCTGTTCAAATAAATTATGGGCTCAAATATATACCACCTCTGCAAAGCTTGTTTCATGCTGAAGAGAATGAACTATAAACTATTACTTTCCAGTGAACAGTGTTGATGCAATAGCTATTTCACTGCGCGTCTACGATTTTCTTTATACTAACAGGCTTTAATGGGCCCCAGGGACTTACTCCGTTGTATAATTTTTTGTGCATGAACATATCTTTGTTATGTTTATCGAATTGACTAGGTTTGATTATGAAGTCCTGTTTACAGGTTCATGTTCTTTCCTTGTGAGTATTCTGCCCAAGGCAAGCACCAACTACTTTTTAAGTGTTCCTACATGAGACCACTAAGCAAATAGAGCAGAATAGTGGGAGGGAGGCCAGCTTTTTACCGCTGGTGAAAAGTTATATGGTAAACCAATTGGAGGTACAGTGGCAACGTGGTAGAAAGCTCACCTCTGGTGCCAGGGGTCCCTATTTTCGATGCTCGGACACGGGAGTTTGTGACAGACGATACAGTGTCCGTGGGACCAAATGTTTTATAATCATTCATTTTCACTAATCATCAGACGTAGAACAAAAAAAAAAAAAAAAAAAAAATCATTTCATTTCATGCAAAACTAGTAAAAGACGGTAAGAATGAAGAGATGGTATTTGTTTCAACTTTAACGTAAAAGGCGTCCCATTCAGGTGCCTAAACTATATGAGATGTGAATTTGGGACCTAATTTAGGATCCGAACTAAATCTTATATAAGTCCGAAAATCATACGTAGATCTTAATCACAATATAAATGCACTTAGCGACAAAGGAACTGAAACAATGTTTAAAAATTTGACTTAGGAATATCATATACAGGGGGACCTAAAAGTAGGTTTACAGTACCGTACTGATCAGCTCATTGCATTTTATATCATTTCTTATTGTTATCCATCAGGTAGACTTAGTTTCTTTATATTTGTTCTTAATGTGTTTTTACTTACATCTTAAGCTTGGAAGAGCCGAAGCAAATAAACCCATAAACTAGAATATTATACTTGATCAATGCCGGGATGTATAACTACTTTTGGGCCACCCACAAGATTTGAATAACTCTAATATGCTACATAGCTTTCATTCGCACACACCAGTTAGCATTTTGTCGGTATAATACACCCGAATATTTTACAGTAGAACCACTAAGAGAGAGCAGGAGTATGTAAATACATTTGTATGAATTAAAAGGTTCTATTTAACATAGAACATAAACGAACTAAACACAGAACATAAAAATTCACTACGACTTCCGGTTTCAATTTTCATCTATATTGAGCAAAGAGCGATAAGGAATGGCGATAAGGAAAAACATTTTGTTCGGATCGGAACCGGTTTAGCCTTCTAAGAATAGATACCATATTCTCTCGAAATCCTCTATTCAAACCGGAAGTGCCAAAAATAAACTACTTCCGGTTTTAACGTTGATTGTTATAGAGTAAAACGGTAATAGATAGCGAGAACCGGTTTTCTGCAATCAATTTAGCATCCAAAGAATATATTCCATCTCTACTCTAGTGTCTCCACTGAAACCGGAAGTGGTAGAAATCTACTATCACTTCCGGTTTCAATATTAACTGAGAAAATATTAAGTCATACAAAAACTAAACTCCTTTACGTGGTGTACGCGCAACAGTGCACCCACGCGAGGGTCCACCGGCTCCGGACTCTTTCCCCAAAACTTCGTAACTAGGCATTCATTTATATGCTTTATTAATAAAACTATATTTGCTTAGCTGAGATATGCTTGATCTAGCCTAAATATTTGGTCTTATACCTCATCTATACTAGTTCTAAATTCTTTTTCTCAGAATATAGGTGGCAGCACTTAACAATTACTTACTGCTTTCTCGGGTATAGAATAACAACATTTCAATACTACATAAACGTAGTACCTTGCAGTATTTAGACCCCTCAAACTTTTGACCCCTCCCAGCAAAAATTTCTGCTTGCGCGCCTGTGTATATACGTCACACCACTGCGCTGAGAAAAATCCGTTATCTGGACAGCGGTATATTGTACAAATATACAGGATCCATACGTTTACTACATAAATCTGTACGGAGCATACATTATCCATATGCTACACACACGTATTGTCTTTGTCCCGCTTAGATGTTACATTATGCCGCTGCAGGTTGTCTGACATCTAACAATCTTCCCTATATAACATACGTATACTTATGTTACATACGTCAGTTATATGTTATATACGTGCATCTGTATGTGAGGTCCTTACCACCTTTATACATTTATTTCATACGGAAAGTACGTAATTCAGAACACTTATTCGGAAAGTATTATAAGCTCTTTCTTTCATACGGAAAGTACGTATAGATGGAACACTTATACGGAAAGTATTACAAAACCTACGTTCTCAATTATACATTTGCTGAAAGATGTTACATATAGTCGTACTTTAAGAGTCTTCATCCCGGCGAAATTAAAATACCGCTAATTTTACAGTAATTATGTGATATCTTCAAAATAGATAAAAGATAATCGAAATGTGGAACAAGAGCGCCCTAGACAATATTATTTTACATGAGAAACCGTTATTATGACTCACTTATCTGCTTTCTTTCGATTTCGAGCCATTTTGAAAATCGGCATTTATTTTCGCGTTTCTAAACAGCTGAAAACGGAGAGCCACTAGATGACTTGTGATAAACGGTACCTCACGCAAAATAATATTGTCTAGGGCGCTCTTGTTCCATATTTCAATTATCTTTTATCTATTTGAAGATATCACATAATTACTGTAAAATTAGCGGTATTTTAATTTCGCCGGGATGAAGACTCTTAAGTCCAAAAACTATAGGATTTACGCTTCTAACCTACGTTTTTACGAAAGCTGCATACATTTTTTCTCTGTATACTTGCTTTTAGTGGTACTTGGTAAGCTCTAATTTACTGTGAACCGTACATTGTACTATTATAGCATTACATCTTGTTGATAAACGCAGTAATTAGAAAAACTTTTTAAAAAATAATAATTGTTTTAATATAAAAAGGTCTAGAAACACCTAACACCTGCCTTTCTTTAATACAGTTATCATACGCCACTGTAAGACTTTGTTTATTAACTTTAAGTGGCGAAATAAAGCTTTTAAAAAAAGAATTTAATTTAGCTGATACATACGTACAAGTACATCCTGAGCATTCCGGTTTTGTATGTTTGCAACAAACAGCTTTGTCCTCAATATTCAATACGAAAAGTGTGATGTAGCCTAAAATGTGTGTGTTTACTAATGATCTAACAGTATGCAATTTGAAATCTTGCAATCAATAGTAACAAAAACAAAAAATTATACATCTAATAAAATATGTACTAAAAGAAGACCAGTAGCACGTTTGCATTAAAGCAAATAAACATAAAACAGCTTTGTTTTTTTGTTTTTTTAAATAAAACTCGATACTATTTTCATTAAGTTTGTGAGTAATGTTAAACAGCGAATAAATGCTTTAAATTTAAAATTCAAGTTGAAAATCCACAGGACAGTTGCTTTTTAATATATTTGTAATTAACAATATATATATATATATATATATATATATATATATATATATATATATATATATATATATATATATATATATATATATATATATATAAAGTACATCATGAGGACACAACATGAGGGTATTTAAAAAACGAAACAAAATACCTAATTACTTTTTTTCATAATTAATGTCCAGAAAATGTTTTTGCTGCAGAATGTCCTCAAACTGTACTAATTCTGTGAATATATATATTTTTTTATGTCCCTCAAGAGACTGCCATTATTTCCAGCATAATGCAATGAATGCTCAAGATACTTAAGTGCCAAGTTTCTGCATTATAATATAGAATATGCATGTATTTATTTATAAAACTATATATACACACACTATATATAAACATAAAAAAATCCGGTCTGTTATCGCCTGTCGCCATCCAACGGTGCCTGACCATTTGGGACATAAAGAGTTTCCTGCAATCAACATCATCATTTGCTGTTAGTTTGGTGACATGCGTGTGCATTTAGCCACTCACAATGCATGTTTTCAATGACAGGCCAGTAGCTTAATCAGTACGCAGGGTTGCTAACGACTTTAAGAATATCACGATTTACACGATAAGCGACTACAACTGTATTTAGGGCAAAAATTTTCACCATGCTTAAAGAGAATTTCATGTCAAATCTATACACAGTGAAATAATTGTTTTATATGTAAAGCTAAATGTTTGTTTATCCGCTATACAAATCAATGCCGTTGTTGGGTCATTTGAAATGAAAAATGAAATGAAATGAAATCTTTGAGTTTTACGTACCACGCTTATGCCGGTTAGGCTAAAGGAGACGGTGATGAGTAATGAATGAAATGGTGGAATGAAGAAAGTGGGAGCGAACGGCAGAACCCAGAGAAAATCCACGCACACGGTGTTTGTCCACTGCTCATTTGAAATGAATCTTGGCTTGGAACATAGTGGAATTATTTCATGCAAAAAGGGTTTCAGTCACCAGAATGACGAAATTGAGTTAACAACAGATTTTTGTTCCTATAGGATACAGAATTTTTGAACATGTTTAGCATATGTCTGGAACTGGATTCGATTCTAACGAGGAAAAAAATTCAAATGTACTTTTCAGATATAATTTTCCATAATTCTATTCTTTCTTTGAAAAACGAACATTTGAGCGATTTGTGTTTCTATGCATAAAGGGCCTCAGTTTCATTGATCTAACAGTTTATAAACAGACGTAAACGTTTTATTATTCTACGCAGAATGGGCTTGAATCAGTGACCGAGGCTCTGGTGCTTGGGGTCCCGGGTTCGATCCCAGCCCCTGCCAAGTGAACTTTGTGGTGGACAAACACCGTGTGCGTGGGTTTCATCGGGGTTCTCCCGTTTCCTCCCACTTTCTTCATTCCACCATTTCATTCATTATTCATCATCACCGTCTCCTTTAGCCTAACCGGCATAACCGTGGGACGTAAAACTCAAGATTTCAGTAACCGAAGCCCATTTCTGCACGGAGAATTCTATTTGTTTTATATGTTAGCAGTGACGTAACTAGGGGGAAAACGGGACTTGTGCCGCGGCCGCCGGATTGGTAGGGCGCAAAATTGGGCAAATATTTGGGGAAGTGTTTTGGTTTGATTAGTTAGTGAGGGGGCGCTAAGGCGAGTTCTTGTATGAAATATAAAGTCCGAAAAGTGGACATGACCGGGAAAACCAGGACATATGGTAGCCCGAATGTAGTATACTGTTCTTATATTCCTAACCTAACTGTATCTCAACCAACTTACCTAACCTAAAATTAACGCAGTAGTCTTGTTATAATGAGAACTTTGGTAAAAATCTTTGCAAGTCAAACCATTCACAATGTAGTGACACACTCATTCAAAACGTGCAAAGACAAACAACAAAAAACAACATTGCCACCACCCACAACTTATGCCGCCGGTAAAGTTACCATCAAGACAGTCAAAATCAATGAGGTCAGGAAACTTCTTCCCTGTGTTCCCGATGAGCACAAACATTCCCATGAATTGATCATGAATTGGCCTACAGTTGAGCATATCGAGCCAGAAATTCAAGACGATTGAGTGTTTTTTAAGAGGGAGAGAGAGAGAGAGAGAGAGAGAGAGAGAGAGAGAGAGAGAAGAACAAACCTTAACAGAATATGCAATACACTGTGTTTAGTAAACTAATATAGCCAATAAGCATTATCTTTCTTTCCATTTGGAGTCACGCGTTTTTATACCTATAGTACTATAAATTTTTAATTGGGTAAAAAAAAAATAACACAGTTTTGTGTTAACAAAGAGCAACAAAATAAAAAACAATAAAATTACATGCATACAGGGTTTCATCTACAATTTATGTATAAGAAAGGCTTCAGTCCACAACGGATTTTTTTTTTTTTTTTTTTTTTTACCAAGGTATTGAGAGAAAAAAATTGTTTTCCTTTACAGTATTCGATTAATATACTTTTTATCTACATGAAAACAAAATGATTCATGTTGATTGTATAGTCTGACAACTACAATGTTTTTTTTTTTTTTTCAATTTCTTTTATCTCAAAACTAAGTTTGTGTGCCTGAAGCTCCTTTTTGCATTATCTGATTTAGTTAGTATTTACCTTGAAATGGATTTTCATCATATCTGATTAAAATGTGTCTCTTAAAGGTAAGACAGGTTTATAGGGTTATCTCGGGAGCCTCTCCACTTAGGGAGCTAAAACTCGATATATAAAATACTTATTAAAAATCATTGAACATCCGTCCTAACGTTTTCGAAAATACCGTTTTCAAGGGGGAGGGGACGAATGAGAAAATGCTAGAAATGGCGGGGGAGAAGACAACAATTTTAGATATTATTAAGAAGAGGAAGATAAACTGGTTGGCACATTGGATAAGAAGGGACTGTATCATAAGGGACATGCTAGAGAATATTGTGGCAGGAAAGAGAGGGAGGGCGAGGGAGACTACAATTGATGGAGGATATTTAAAAAGGAAAAAGAAAAATCGTTCGTGAAGACGAAGAGCATAGTGGAAGACTGTGGAGCATAGGAGTTTCTCAGTTGCAGCAAGTGACCTACCAATAATGGCAGAATAGCCATGATTGTTGTGAAGGGGCTAAAAGGAGAAATTTCTATAATATTTTAATTTTCCACTTTGTATTCTTAAAATGGCCAAAGAGAGGAAATGGTTAAACCATGCATAGTTATTTTTCAAAAAATAGGCCTAGTACTTAGGTCGTCATGGATTTTGTCATTATACTTTTGAAATGCGTATCTTAGAGGAGTTAAAAAAAAAAAAATAATGACTATACCATTTGAAATTAATTTTTGAACCTGTCTAACACATGTCTGAACTGGATTCGATTCTAACGTGAAGAAAAAGAATTCAAATATACTTTTTCAGATATAATTTTCCACAATCCTATTTTTCCTCTGAAAAACGAACATTTGAACTAGTTTACGAATTTAAAAATAAAAGTAAGGCCCAGTTTTTAAAAAGAACGGTCAAGGTCAGAGGTCACGGTCAGATCAAGGTCACCTTGAGAACCCATTTAACATGATGAGGTACGGACATTGCGTTGTTTTCAGAGTATTCAAATGGGTTCTCAAGATGACCTGTGAGCTTGATCTGACCGTGACCTCTGACCTTGACACTTGATTGACGCATATTTGGTCGGCTTGTGACATAGAATCATACCATACAGCTTTTTCTTTGTTATCACTTCGATTTACGTTTTTTCAAGCTCTTTCAGAATTTACCATTGCAATCCCATAAGGAAAAAATCGAAATTTGACCTTTGACCCTATATCTCTTCAATCTTTAGTACAAGTGGCATGCTTCTATTGTGAAACAAAACTTATGTCCTTCGTCTAAAGTTACACCAAATTGCACGGCTTTACCTCATACCACTTTTGCACAGTGAACAAATGAAATTGACACACGAATTAATTAACCCTCTGTATATATATAAATTACAGACGAGATAAAAAGAACATAATATTCGTGACTTGTTTTTGAGACAAGACGAGAAATTTCTCTAGTCTCCTGAGCGACATGAGTTCACTGAAATTTTAGATCCCAAACACTATTTTAGTCAGGGGCGTATTAACGCTTTTAGGGCCCTGGAGCAGACTATTTCAAGGGGAACCTATGTTGCGAATAATTCCAGCGCATAAATTTTCTTTGCTGTCTTCCACAAGCTCATAGACTTATCGAAACACCGAGAACTATGCGGTAATATTTTAATGTGCTCCATGTTTACAATACTTAATTTAATTATATTCGTTATTAACAGTTAAATGCTCATACGGTATACTGCAGTGTAACACACAAATGTCAAATACAGTAAAAGTCAAGTGGTCAACAGTCACTGTAAAAACACTAATAGAGTAAAAGGAGTAAAATCATATAGAAATAGGTAAAACTGTACAAATGCTACATTGTTAGAAAAGTTTTCTTCCTACATTTTTGCTTTGCAAAGGATTCTATTGTGTCATTAAACGACATTAAAATGACAGAGATATTTCAAATTAATTGTCACCACAAGCTAATAATTTGGTTTGTAATAGAGGCCCAAAATAGCTCACTCCATCACAAAATAAGAGTAAGTGAAGAAACTGGTGGGAGAAGACTTAATTCTAGGGATACTGCGAGCATAGCGAGCGAGAAAAAAATTAGCATGGGTCTGAAGCATACAAGTTGATTGCTATATTTTAGTATTAAAGACAGGGATTTTGGAGGGCCCCCTAAGCCTGGGGGCCCCGGAGCCTGGGCCCCAATCGCTCCGCCCTTATTCCGCTCCTGGTTTTAGTGAGATGTACACTCATGTCCAAATTTATTGTCGCATATCTATTAATACGTTGTTGTAAGAATATAATTATTGGAATCCGACTCACATAAAACATCGTAAGCAATTAGAAAGAATATATATAGAAGAAAAATTTCTAACATATAAAGAAACTCACATTTATTCTACATTTGACAGCTGTAAAACCATACTTGCTAACTTTAATCTTCCTACACTAGAACAAAGGCGACATATGATTGATTTATTATTCATTTAAAAAGTAACGCAAAATATTTTGGATTGTCCTGATTTAGTTTCTTTTTTGAACTTTCATGACCCCACATTAAAAGTACGTAGAAACACGGGTCTTTATTACTGCAAAAAATCAAGAACTGATATAATGATGAAATCACCAATCTAGAGAACAACAGCTTTGTATAATAGAATGTGTTCAAATAACAATGAATTTGATATATGTGATATGTCGCCTAAGAAATTTAGAAATGCCATTATCATGAGTTATCAAGACTTATGAACTCAAGTTATGTTATCAAGAGTTATGAACATGTAATTGCGTAATTTACAACACTGTAATTGGGCTATATAGCCTGTTGTGTTGACAATAAATAAATAAATAAATTGATAACGAATTCGCCTGGTATTTCTTATATACCTAATGTTAGTATGTGTATAATCGGCAAAGACATGTATGTGGCAAACTTCATGTCAAAAGAGCAGTAAATAAGATCAATAAAACGAAAATAAAACTTTCTTGTTCATTTAGCAACATTTTGCTTTACTCATTCTAATTTTCGTATTTATAATTCTTTTCCTATGAAATTTACCAAAAATATACATTTCCCGATTATACACATAGTATCAGTATTAAAAGTACCCTACAAAATCATTATCAAATTATATTCTTACAAGAAGACAGTTATAGATATGCGACAATCATTTTGGACATGATTGTATCTACGGAGAGATCGACCTTTTAAAACTATAATTTCGCGTTTCAATTTTCTCTGACTCGCGTTGCGGGTTTCATAAAATCGAAGAAATGGAAGAAAATCGAACGGGAATCACCCGTATCAGAAATTAGGATGATGATAAAGTACTAAATAGTTAAAATAAACAAGGTAATCGACTATTTTAAGGAAGTATCTACTAATGTTAAGTGTATACCATGTGAACGAGTTTGGTTTGTATGACGTAATATTTTCTCAATTAATATTGAAGTGAGTAGTGGTAGTAGATTTCAAGCACTTCCGGTTTTAGTAGAGAGATTAGAATGGAGAAGGAATATATTCTTGAAACGCTTAATTGATTCCAGAAAATCACTCCTCGCTATCTTTTATCGTTTTTTTTTCTGCAGTGATCATAGTAAAATCCAGAAATACTCGATTTTTACCACTCCCAGTAAAGCATATCACCTCTATTGATAAACTCGATTCAGGGACATACCCACATGGGAGTCCATCGAGTCCGAAACTTCGTAACTTGATATACATTTATCCACATTCTTAACACTTATAAGATCCATGGTACGTTTTCGTACCAAAATGCAGTGTTGTCTTTAACTGCTTATTTACGTCTTCTAACAGGCATTTAAGTATGTTTTATTACTATTATTATTGGTCAAGTCAGACATGGACCAAAGAACTACTCAGAAGCATTTTGGAACCAGATGGTCAACTTAGTGACGCCAAATGGTGCGGGAGGCGTGACATCACATTTTTTTTTTCTTGAGGCAATTTTCAAAAATTTTCCCGCTCTTAGCTTTCAAGATATCATATTGAAATTTTGCATACGCATTGTATACACCTCTAACTATTTATCATTTTTTTTTATATATCTCTACGTGAACCTGGGCCCGGGCCCGAGGGTCGCAAAGGTTTCAAAAAGGGTTTTTTTTCGCAAAATTTCCCGAATTTTCCTAATTTCCCGTTTTTGGTGTATGACATGAGAATGGGAGTGGTTCCCTTTGAAAAGATGCTTTATTCTGAAGAGAATGAGGTATGAACCATGATCCTACGGTAAATAGCAACGCAACACTATCTGCTTGACTGAAAGTCTAAACTTTATCTCAAAAACCTAGGATCTTATAAGGATTAATTAAACTATGTTTGTTTAGCAGAGAAAGATTAATGTAGTCTAAAGATTTTATCTTACAATTCATCTGTACTCTTTCTTACCTTACAACAATCGAATCCTAAAACATTTTCGGAGAATATTCTATAACTGGCAATACTTAATCAGTATCGTCTTCTCGGGTGATTCAGTAACACTGGTTAAATATTATATAGATGTAGTAGTGTCATGTAACATTGGACACTCCCGCTCCCAAACTCTGGACCTTTCCCAACAAAAATGTCTGGGTGCATGCCTGACTCGATTCCCAACTACATTCTGACCAAAAACGAAGGTCATGCATCAAATAGTTCTTGAGGGTTTTTTCTCCATCACGGACAGACAAGGTAACTATATAAAGGAGTTTTGGTGAATCAAATTTATATATCTATATCTATATCTATATCTATATCTATATCTATATCTATATCTATATCTATATCTATATCTATATCTATATCTATATCTATATCTATCTATCGATATATATATCTATCTATATCTTTATCTATCTATAGATATCTATATCTATATCTACCTATCAATTTAATATATATAAAGCATCAATTAGCCGCTTTGCTGCGTTAAAATAAGAAAAATTACTCAGCAACTTTTTACTATTACTGAAGCGCTCTCAAATCGATAGAAACAAAGAAAATATATATACAGTGGCGGATCCAGGATATCATCAAGGGAGGGGCTAAACCATAATTTGCCGCTTTATCCAGTATATAGCAAGATTGAAGCCCATTTTATCCAGTGTATACCTGAGTGTCAAGGGGGGACTATAGCCCCTATACCCCCCTTGGATCTGCCATTATCTATCTATCTATCTATCTATCTATATATATATATATATATATATATATATATATATATGTATATATATATATATATATATATATATATATATATATATATATATATATACATATATATATATATATATATATATATATATAAGGCCGAATCCAGAACCGAATCCAGGAAGGGGGTGCACCAGTACATTTCAATTACAGCCAGTACATTTCAATTAAACTTGAGTTTTTTAATGCCTTTAGGCATCTGTGGTGTGAATGAGGAGTTGTCCTGAAAATACTAAGTATCTGCTCTCGATGAATCCTTTTCCTTTAACCTGCAGAAAATTGACTGAAACTATTGCTTTTGCAAAACTTATTGCCAGCTTCTCACTTTAGGTAGTCTATATTTACAACGAAGGGGGGTGCTGCACGTGCACCTTTGCACCACCACCCCTAAATTCGACCCTGTATATATATAAATTCTAATATGTTTTGTGGCAACACTGAAGTTACTTTTAAGAGAACATATGCATTAAAATGTATACGAGGCCAAACCTTCCTAAATGCATAA